>NW_021705578.1:0-2233 GCF_003719485.1 Trypanosoma conorhini | reverse complement strand
TGGCCACATTTCAGACTGGAGCTGGAGGACCTTGGCACGGTGCTGATCCAGGGAAGCGCGTTCATCGTCTTCGGCGCCGTCCTTCTTCCTGCGCTGCTTGTGTTCTGCCTGACCGGCATGGCCTCCTTTCTCTGGCTGTTTGCCCCGCTCTGGGCGCTGTACGTGGCCGTGCGCCGCCTATACTATAGGTACACCTACTCGGCGATGTCCCCACGGCCTGGAAGACGCATGCGGCCGTGCCTAACCCCCGCCGCCGAATTCGCGAAGGCGGCGTTGCTGAAGGCCTTGACGCTTTTTCTGCTTCAGTGGACAGTGCAGAGCAGCTTCTTGTTTGGGTTAATCCTCCTGCAGGGCGGGGGGTATCACGAGGCCCTACGCCTCGAGATCCGACAACAGTTCTGGGGATGCTATAGTCCCCTGACGATGACGGGCTTTCAGTGGCTGTGCTTCGCGAGTCAGCTCTTTTTTTGAGTGAATGTGTCCTCGGTGTTTGCGTATTTCCTTTGCAGTGTTCTCAGCGATTCAGTTGTGCGAGCGCTGCTCTTCTTATTGCTGGGGTCTTTTTCATGAGTCGCAAAATCTCTGACTCTATGGACACGCGTGCCCTACTGCAGCATCTCTATTTTTTTTTCCAGTTTTACTGTTTCTGCGTGTGCGTGTTATCTTCTGTTGCTCCTTGCGCGCAGGGATAAGCTTTTGGAAACAATGCGGGTGCTTGGTTTTTTGCCTGATATTCCTCTCTAATTGGTGTACCTTAACGTTGTTTTGTTCCGTGGATCAGTTTTGGGTGCATTTATTGCATTGTTTCTGACTGGGCCGCAGTGAGTGTGGGGAGGGAGGATGATTTCGCCTCACTCGCCCCTCAGTCCCCCTTTTTTGCCGCTGTGGGGCCGTGGAAGGAGGCGGGGACGCAAAACAGCCTCTTATTTGTAACTAGCACGCGGATAGAGCGTGTTGCTGCTCACCCACACGATGTGGTTAATTGTTTTTCGGGCCGCGCCGACCGTTGGTAATGCTGGTCAGCGTGTATAGGCTATTTGCCCCCTTCAACTATCTCAGTCTTTCTTTTTTGTGCTTTATGATGGTGTGGATGTTTTTTTTTTTGTCGAGTCTCGCGGATTCGAGCAGGAGTCCTCTCGAGAAACCACGACTCTCCCTGCGAGGCGCTTTAAGTGTACTGTGCTGGACGGTGTTTGTTTGTTTGTTTATCCATTTGCTTTCCCTGCCGCCTCCGCGTGGGTGCGAGGGACGGGGAAGGTTTGTGCGGGTTTGACATTGCCTTCACGGTCCGTGACTCTCTATCTCTCTCTCTCCCTCTCTCCCTCTCTGCGTGTGTGTGTGTGTGGGATCTTGGGAGGGGAGCTGCAAAACGTGAAGGATCTCGCAGCGATGCTGCTGAGCCCCTCGTGTCGCACTCCGATGACGTCGGTACCGGAAGTCGTGTTGATACCGCCCTTTTACGTCACACTCGCGGCCAGCGTCCTGTACGCCCTGTGCAACGCGGCGTTTAACTACGCGAACTCCGGTCATGGCAAATTTGCCAAAACGCTTGAGAAGTGGGGGAGGCTTTTGTGGCTAACGCGTCGGGTGGAGATCGCCGAAGCGCGGGAACTCGACGAGCTCCCGATTCAGGCCGGTGCGTTTCCCATTGAGACCGATCGGCTCATGGGCTCCGGAGATCCCAGCGGCGATGCCGCCTACAATACCTTCTTACAGCCGTTGCCTGACGTCGGGCGGGGCGTGGTGGATCCCCCCTCTCTGCCGGCTAAAGTGCTGGACAACGCGTTGCTGGACTCCTTCCAGTCCGTGCGCCTCGAGGCACAGCGGATGGTGTTTGTGTACAGCCCGACCTACATGATCGTGGCCTCGGCAAAGAGCTTGGTGATGCTGGTGGTGTTGCAGTACCACTTTGACTACGAGGGCGGGTGGAACCGCCTTGTGGTGTGCTCCGCGGCGAACGTGATGGGCGGGCTGCTGACCCCCGTCCTGGAGTACGCCGCGAGGTGGCTGCTGCCGCTGGACCACGAGTGCGGGGGGCTGGGGGTGGTCGTGGAGCCAGAGGAGCCGACTGACTCGGTGCTCATTGTGGAGGTGCTTGGCCACATTTCTAGACTGGAGCTGGAGGACCTTGGCACGGTGCTGATCCAGGGAAGCGCGTTCATCGTCTTCGGCGCCGTCCTTCTTCCTGCGCTGCTTGTGTTCTGCCTGACCGGCATGGCCTCCTTTCTCTGGC
>NW_021705577.1:0-2237 GCF_003719485.1 Trypanosoma conorhini | reverse complement strand
CCGCCAAACTGAAAAGCAGCCTTTACATCGCCGCCTCCTGCCGCCGCAGTCGCCTCGCAGACGGAGGGGGTGCAGCAGCCGCAGAGCAGGGCGAGGAGCGCCACGGCGCACACCGCACGGCGCCGCACCGTCAGCATCGTCGCCTTCGGTCGCAGTAGTAGTGGCAGCAGAGTTTCAGAGCTGCGAGGCGGTGGAGAGGGCGAAGGGAGAGAAAGAAGGAAACAAATAGAGGGCAGCGGAGACAGAACAGACGGAAAAAAATAAAAAGGCAGCAACGGCAGACCTCCCAGCGGTGCGGCTCCCCTCAACCAGAGGCGGGGGCGGTGCGGGCGGGTAGCCTGTTTGCCTTTTTTTTAAAAGTTCCCCAACAAAAAAAAAAGGAGTTAAGCCCGTGACGCAGGCGCCTTGTGGCACCCGGCCCCCAATCCCACCTCTGAGGCCGTCCAAGCGCATTTGCACAACCGCGTCCGGCGGCTGTGGTGCCAGGCTCTGCACTGAGACGCCCAAAAGACACTCACCCAAGACGGCGCCGGTGCTGCGGCACGTGTCCTCCACAGACTTGGCAGCTGCGAGGCGCATGGACGGCAGCTGTGCGTGGCCAAACGGCCGGGGGGCTCGCGGAGAGGAGGGGCCCAAGCCCACAGAGCGTTTGACGTCAGCCGGCCCTGTTGCCGCCGCATCCGTCGTGATGGACCCCCGAAGCAAAAACAAAACCAAAAAGGCGTATAGGGCAGGCGGTCTCACAAAACGGTGCACATTACCCGCAGGGACGGATGCATCTGCCTCATCTCCCACTGGACGTCCGCAGGCACAAACATCGCTTACATTTCATTGGGACCTTCACCGCCCCGCTGCTGCTCCCCCCGCCGAAACACACACGCACACACACACTGTTTACCCTCACCGCAAACAACTCCGAAGCCTGCAGCCCCGCAAGGGGGATTTTACCCCCAATTGCCCCGCCGCCCCTGCAAAAAAATATATATCAAAACAAAAAAGCCCCGCCGAATAAAGCGAGGCGGCCCCCACCCGCACGCACTCCTTCAGCCGGAAAAGGAGGAGGAGGAGGAGGAGGGCGGCGTCAACGTGCCCACTGTTCCAGGCAGCTCGCCCGGTGCCTGCAGCCCAAACAACGCACGAAGCAGGCGCACACACGCCCAGGAAAGCAACTCGTCAAGAGACAGAAGCGTCAAACATCGTTTGCCCGAGGCCCTCAGAGTCGAATTCGGCTGCACCCACTGCGGCGGCACACCAGCCAGAACGACGCCATGCACACGAAAAAGCGAGGGAAACATTACACCAACGCGGAAAATAATAAAAAAAGAACAGCAGAAATGCGTTTTTGTCACCACGACTTCCGGGCAGTGCTGGGCACCAGCCCATTGCCGTCATTGCTGGTCATCTCACTCAGCCCGCAAAAGCACGCCCTGTTTTGCCCAAACTCTCCCTCCCTACACACACAGCGATAAACTACGAACAAAAGACATTTTCAGTTGTGGTTGCTGTTGGCACACATCCAATCCACAGGCTGCAACTATTCCTGCTGCAATCTCCCACACACACAAACGAAAAGAAGTTGCCACTGTGTTCTCACTGGCCACAATGCGCCTTCAGCGCACGGCAGGCTACTTCCCCAATTACTGCCCGCACTATTCACACACAAATAAGCAGCGATGCAAAAAATAAAATACTCCCCCAAAATGCATTTTAGCACGAAAGGAAGACTGCTGTTGGTTATTATTATTGTTGTTATTTAGTTGGTTGCCCCTCTCCGGCTGCTGCTCGCTTTGGTCGGCTTTTTCGAGGTACGAAATCCTCCTCGGATACCCTCACCTGGTACTGGTGTGCCTCTTCCTCCCGGGGGCTCGCAGTTTTCTCTTCCTCGTCTCCTTCCCGCCTCCGCTGCTCTTCTCTCCGGTCTTCGTTTTCTCCCGCGACGGCATCACGTTCCTCCCACGCGTTTGTCGGCGCACTCCCGCCATGCCGCACGTAAATAATCTCCCACGACAAGTCTGCGGCAAACGCTTCCCAGCCGTTGAAACACTGCGCCATGCATTCACTGAGCCGCCTCACGGTGCCGGGTTGGGAGTGATGCGAACCCCTCACAGTCGTCTGCAGCCCAACCGCCGTCTTCCGCGGCGCGTCCACGAAGAAAAAGGCGTCTACCAGCGGAAAGCCTCTTGCGCTCGGTACGTACAACGCCCCACACTCCACATCAACCTTTGGGGGATTCAATC
>NW_021705461.1:1793-2663 GCF_003719485.1 Trypanosoma conorhini | reverse complement strand
AAAACCTCCTCGCGGTGGCTCCCCTTGTGTGAGTGGCGCCTGCGAAGTGTACAAATCCGCTGAGGCTGGAGGTAAAAAACTGGTGTGCAAGCGGCGAGCCGATTACTGGTGTCTGAGGCACCTCACTGAAGTGTGAGCGAAAAGGGGACGGCGTCCAGAGCGCCCCCACCACTGCAGACATCGCGGGAAAACAGGTGTTCCCCCCTCACCGCGCCGGTGTCTTCAAGGAAAAGGGAAACATGGACAAAGAAAGGGCTCGGCTGCATCTTTGGGTTTACCGACAATGCCCGTGTGCATGAAGTTGGGCCGATGTCAGGTGAGGAGGAGGACGCTGCAGCGGGTTCCCTGCTGTACAAAAGCGACACGGAGGAGTTGGTTGCACTGTAAGCGAAGAAGACTGGAAGTTCATACGGCCTTGTCGCTGTGAGCCTGACTCAGCAGCTGGAGCAGATAAAGTCCGTGGTGGGGGCGTTGGGCTGCATTCGACGCCGCCTTGACAGTAAACTGTGTGTGTAAATGTCCTATTCCCTCACTGAGGGCTTCTTGGTATAGTGTCCAACACGTTGGATCAGACTGTGTGGGGGGACGAGTACCTCTGCGTGAACACAACCGCAACGAATGGGGCAGTGGCAGACACACCGGGGAGGCCTGTGACGCTCCGAGGCGATGGAGCAGGAGCAGAGTGGCCCGTGGGGGAACTGGGGCAGAACCAGCCGTACTACTCTGCGAACAAAAAGTTCGCTCTCGTGGCGACGGCGACCATCCACGCGGTGCCGGAGAAGGACGAAAATCCTTTAGCTGGGCGTGAGGATGAATTACGCAGCCAACACTGTGTTCTTTGGTCTCTCTTACGCGAAGCAGAGGAAGTGG
>NW_021705461.1:0-1377 GCF_003719485.1 Trypanosoma conorhini | reverse complement strand
GGACCGCGTGGAAGGACGAGTACCGCGGCGTGAATGCAACTGCTCACGGGGCAGCGTCGAGCGCGGCGGGGGGTGTGACGTTCAGCGGCGCCGGGGCGGAGTGGCCCGTGGGGAAACTGGGGCAGAACCAGCCGTACTACTTTGCGAACAACAAGTTCGCTCTCGCGGCGACGGTGATCATCCACGCGGTGCCGGAGAAGGACGACGACACTCCTTTGCTGGGCGTGAGGATGACTGACGCAGCCAACACTGTGCTCTTTGGCCTGTCGTACACGAGCAAGAGGAAGTGGAAAGCCAAACTTGATAATGCTGCTGCCGAGGAGCATGCTGAGGCGTGGGCACCAGTCACGGCAGTTCAAGTGGCGCTGCAAACGGATTGGGACGATTGGTCTTTGTACGTTGGTAGGCAGAGGATTTACGGAAAGAAGTACAGTGGCGCTCTGTTCAACTCACACCGGATAACACACTTCCTTTTCGGCATGGATGGCACGCACACGGCTGTGGGCAGCCCCAACGTGACGGTGGCGAACGTCCTGTTGTACAGCCGCGTGCTGGGCGTGGGTGATCTGCAGCGACTGCAACTCGGCAGCTGCACGATTCCGCCGCGGGGTGCCGAGAGGGCGGTCGCGGCGGTGTTGCGGGGGCGGCTGCCGGGCCGCACGCCGAAGTCGGCGTTGCCAGCGACGCTCAGCCGACGGCGGTTGATGTTGCAGCCGAAGTTGACCACTGGCGACGCTTCTGTGCCTGCACGGCCTCATCCTCCACCACCACAGAACGCAGACGCTGGCTTGGCGTCCGGTGAGGGAAGGGGTGACGGCACTTTGCGTGGACGTGTGTCTCGGGCAATGCTGTTGACTCTTCTTCGGCTGCGGGGCGCTGTGGCACACTTCTGAGCCAAAAGAAGTCTGGACTTGTGACTCCTCATGGAGAGGGGCGTGCGGCTGCCCCAACGGGTCCTTTTCGTGGAGACACTAAAAAAAAAAAACAGAGAATTATTTTCCCCTCTTATTGCCGCTGGTGCTTTGCCGGAGTAATCTGTACCCACTTTCTTTTCTCCGTTCTTCTTTGCTCCAACGGTCGCTTTCTACATGCACTGTCGCGCGTAAAGACTTTTCCCTCCTGCTTACTTTTTTTGCTGCCTACACACACACGCGATGGAGGCCGCATTGATGTGCCTCCCGCACGGATTTGACGCAACTGCTGCCCTGCTGAAGGGAAGGCCGAACTCTACACGAAATATGAGAGGGACGTGTGGGCTCATGCAACTGGGGCGATGTTTTGTTTATTTTTTTTTTCTTTCTGCGGGTAATGAATATACACACACACACTCACAGCCCTCTTGTGCTTCTGGACACGTGAAGTGAGAAAAAACAACTG
>NW_021705575.1:0-2246 GCF_003719485.1 Trypanosoma conorhini | reverse complement strand
AGCTGTTTCTCTCTAGATAACTCTTCTAGGCCGCAGCTAATCCGTAGCTCTCTCAAAGCGGGGCACTCCAATAAGTGGGACGACGATTCCTCACAAGCATACTTTAGCGCATTGCGGCGCGACTCCTGTTCGGAATACCCATGGGCTGCCTTTATATGCCTGCTGAGTCCACCTCTTTGTGTGCTCTTCAGGGGGCAGTGTGGGCATTGAAACTCCCGGTCACCCATGTCATGGAAAAGGAGGGACCCGTCCTCAAGACGTATCTGCGCAACTTTGCTGTCCTTATGGTGACGTCGAGTGTGGCGGACTAGAGACCCCAGCCTCATGTACGTGACGCCACAGCGCGCACAGACCAAGGAGGAATTTCCTTGCTTATGGTGCCCCCGTATCCACGCATCATCTGTAAAGCATGCCTCGTGTGTAGAATCTAATCCTCTAGACGCATCCATCCTCTTCGGCATAACCGCATTCTTTCCCTCATCATCATCGTCAGTGTCTCTGGCACGTTTGGCACGCTGGAGAGGAATCGCAATCACATCGCTTTGGTGACCCGGATGTTTCTCTCTCAGGTGTCGGCTGAACCAGTGACTCACTACTCTACTCTCTGGCCACAGAGAGGACACTCATAATGTGTTTTGCCGAAGGTGCCCAGCTGTGACGGTGTGTAAGCTACGTCGACAATTTCACACTTATGCGTGGCAAACCCCGACTTGCTTTTTAGGGTGCGTTTGCACGTGCTGCGGAATAATGGATTCCGGGATGCAGCAGGGAGCGCAGTAGGCTCAGGGGATCCTGCTGTATCCTCCTCCGGCTCACGTTTAATGCTACTGACAGGAACCGTATTGGTCCCCGCAGTATATTCTGGGTGGGTCATTTGGAGATGCCGATGCATCCGGATCCGGGGATATTCCTTACCACAGACGGGGCAAGGGGATTGCTCATTCGACGATGTCCCCCCTCCTGCCTCTCTCTCCTTCCTCTGCAGGGCTTGCACGAGATGGCGTGCACTTGTGCCGCGTCACCCACGCTTTACTCCCGAAGGTGCGATTACACTTTGGGCAGTGGAGCGGATTCTGAGCGACGGTGGGCGGAGCGGGAGGGACTTGTTCCCAAACTACGGTGGAGTCCGTAAAGGTTCTGTTCGGGTGACACTTTGCCATATGCCTATGCATAAACCCCTTCAGAATGAACTTTTTGGTACAACCCGGACATCGGAGTTGACGCTGCTTTGGGTCGACCTCGTCTCTCCGCCGTTTGGCGTCTTTCGCCGCCTCCACTGGCAGCTGGGGCTGATGACTCTGCAAGTGGCCCACCAGAAGGAAGCGCGAGTCGAATTCTGCATTGCATATATGGCAGCGGAAGCCATCGTGATAAAGGGAGCCTTATGTGCCTTTTTAAGAAGTCTTGTCGCAGCCTCGCGTGTCCACTTATGCACAGCCATCATGTGCGTCGTCCCCGTCATGCGCTGCGCCAAGATGACATTGCACAATGGAGACACGACGGGGTCCATTTGGCGCCACGCGAGGGGTACGGGAGGGGGTTCAGGAGGTGGGGGCGGAGTGGCGTGGTTTGCCGTAGTAGTCGTCGCCGCTCCCGAGCACCATCGACAATGCAAAAGTTCCTCTTCACTATTTATTATGCGGTACAGGTATCCAAAGCGTGCGGATGAACCCGTACGGAACTGCGCCATGACAGCCTCTCCGACTCTATTGAGGGAGAGCGTTTTGGGTGTGGGGCGTATGTGGCCCAAGAGGGCAGTTCGATGGGTCTTCGGCCCCTCACCCGCCTCATGGACAGCAAGTTCCTTCCGACGACAACGGCGTTTGACGCCCGTTATGATGTCCGTAATCCATGCCGGATATCGCTGTGGCATAGCATGCCCCTGATCCGCTGCCGTGCCCACTCTCTCATTCCTGGCAACCCCACAGTGAGAGAACACGAATTGAAACGACAAATCGACGTTCATGCGTGCCAGAAAGAGGATCTTGCACCATATCCGTCGCAAGATACCGTCAGTCGCTCTCACAGGCCCTGTTTTGAGGACCATGAGAAGGGAGAGGGAGAGGGAGTCTGTGAACACTGCCGCTTTGAGGCGGCGCGGACACGGTCCATGGACCATATTACAGAGTGTTCGCAACCCCCGTTCCATAGCGATACACTCCGCTCTATAGCTGCTGCAAGCCAGGATGCCTGCAGCTGACACTCTCCGAATGGAGTGACCCGTCTTATTGTACAAGATGGCGCCT
>NW_021705573.1:0-2249 GCF_003719485.1 Trypanosoma conorhini | reverse complement strand
GCAGCGTCGCGTGTTGGCGGGGTGCCTGGCTGCCCAGGCGCCTGAGCCGCGGGTGCAGTGGCGGCGTTGTGAGATGTCTCGTGGCCGCCGTCCACGTCCGCCGCAGTTTGGGGGTCTGCGCCACTTCCTTCGGCGGCAGCGTTTGGCGTCTCGCCGGTGGGCGCGGCGGAAGCAGACGGCACGCCGCCAACGGCCTCTGGCGCGTGCGACGGAGGGGTCTGCTGCGCCTGGCCGTCATCCATGGGCCCACTCCGCGGAGTCGCGTCACCCACCGGCGCCGCCGTGGCTGCACCGTCCGCGGGAGGCGAGGGCCCTCGTTGCTGCTCAGACGTTTGCGCACCGACGGCCTGCTCAGCTGCGCCTGTGCGAGGAGCACTGGCCGCAGCCGGTGCTGCCAACGGTGGGGGCGCCAATGCACCGCCACTGCCTTCTGTCGCTCCTTCCTCCTCATCCCTCTTTTCTTTTTCATCCGCCGCCTCTTCTGCTTCCTCTGCGTCGGAGTTGGGCGTGAGGTTAGAAGGTGCTGCCACGTCGCCTGTCTCTTTGTCTGCTCCCTGCGATAACTGAGTTGGCGCTTCTTCTTTCTCCTCTCCTTCTTCCTGTACTTCTTCTTCCTCCTCCTCCTCCTCCTCATCCTCCTCCTCCTCCTCCTCTTCGCTTGCATCTCCACTGGACGTTTGCGTGGCGCAGCTCGTTAGCGTGCCGGGTCGATCGCTGCTCGCGGCAGCAGCAATTTGGTCGGCGGCACTTTTATTTGCGATTAGCCACCGCTTGTACACTTCGCTGCGGCTATCCGTCCCGCACCTCAGCGTCACGGCAACAGTGTCCGCCGCTGCGGATTCACTGCACCCAAGATGGCGGTCGGACGCCGGATACATAGTCACGGCCCAGGCGCAGACGGAATCACCCGGGCTGCTGTACTTTCCACTCAATTCAAACACATCCTCCACACCGAATGAACACTTCTGCCACGTTTCCTCACCGGCAACGCGCCAACGCAACTTTTTCTCACTATCCGCACAAGACACCTCCAACAAAACTTTCACTTTAGTCGCCGTCGCCGTGCCGCAGACGGAGGGGGCGCAGCAGCCGCAGAGCAGCGCGAGGAGCGCCAGGGCGCACACCGCACGGCGCCGCACCGCCAGCATCGTCGCCATCCGCCGCAGTAGTAGTGGCGGCAGAGTCGCCGGGCTGCGAGGCGGTGGAGAGGGCGAAGGAAGAGGAAGAAGGAAATAAGTAGAGGGCAGCGGAGACAGAATAGATGGAATGAACAAAAAGGCGGCAGCCCACCGAGTGCACGTCGCGGGTAGGAAAAAATCATCCACGCGCCCCGCAGTTTAGATTTGTCGTGCGGTTGTGCGTGTGCCTGCATCGCAAAAAAAAATGCAGGAAGGCAAAGCCTGCGGGAGGACACACACAGAGAGAGCAGAGATGTAAGAGTGAAAAAAGAAGGATTACTGCCGGAGCCGGCACTGCAGCCCAAGCAGCGGCAACTCACCGAGCACGCGGTGAAACGAAAAGCAAATAATAATAATAATAATAATAATAATAATATATTTTCTCCCACGTACTCTTCAAAAACAAAAACAAAAACAATTGCGGTGCGTAGACTTCGCCTGCAGGGGAAAAAAGGAGACACATTTAGTTCGTCCCAATTTGTCCTTCCTCGTGTCCACGCACCATCGACGGTGCGTGTTGCGTTGCTTTTCTCCGTCCCCTCACCGCAGCAACGGCAGCAGCGCACAGAGTGCCGTTGCGTTTGTATATGTGTGTGTGGGAGGGGGGGAGCGGGAAAGGGGAGGCGCACGGGCGTGGGATGTCCCCGCCTCGTCACGGGAGGAGCGCAGCGGGCAACGGATGGGCGGAGTCGCGTAGCAAAAGGGGAGGTGGCCCCACAAGAAGTACCCCCGAAGCAAGAAGAAACAAAAGCAAAAAAAAAAGTAAATTGTCCTCCGCGAAGAGGAATTTATTCCCGGCGGTGTGTGTGTGTGTGGCTGTGCGGGAGACGGCGCACACGCCCCGCAGTGAAGCCGCGCGCCCCTCACAACGCCGCAAAGGCCCACAGCCCCAACAGAAGCAGCAGCGGCACCACTCGGCGCCCACGCACAGCGCCGTCCTCGGCGTTGCGCTTCCGCAGCACGACCCCCACCACCCCCGCTGCTGTTGCTGCTGCTGTGGGTCGCAGGGACAGATGTCGCGCTCTTTGCCGCCGCGGCGTCTGCAGCGGCACCGCCCCGATCTGCACTCTG
>NW_021705572.1:0-2251 GCF_003719485.1 Trypanosoma conorhini | reverse complement strand
TCATGAGGAGCCCACCAGCCCCGCCCCATTCAAGCACGGCAGGAAGGACGCAGCCGTCGTGACTCGTCCCCTCCGAGAACTTCCAGCCGTAGGAAGTGCCTCTGGCGAGGACAACCAACGAAACCCTCTTCCCATCGGCCTTCAACGCCTGCACAGGCAGCACAAAAGTGTTGTCCCCCAGCCGAATTCCTGCGCCGCCGCCACCGAGAAACTCTTTGAAGCCTTTGAAGTCAAAATCATAAGGGATAGGAGAGGTGCTTTGTTCGTGCCACTCAAACCCCTCATCGTCATCACCCGAAACCCGTCCGCTCGCCCCTCTGGGCTTCCAGTAGCCGGCCGCCGTCTCCGCAGTAAAAGGGGCCCCAGTCTCGCCGTAGCCGCCGAGGAGAAGGTGCACTTCGCTCTCATCCACAAATGCCGTTGGGCGCAGCAGGCGGTAGACCTTCGCGTCGTAATGATCCACCACTACGGCGCTCCCCTCCGCCCACGGCGTTGCGTCGGCCTTCTTCCACCTCGCGGCAACGCCGACGTACGGCTTGTTCTCCGTGGCATTTGTGTAATGCGCCTCGGCGAAGGCCACAACCACGCCATTCACGTAAACCAGAGAAGGCGCAGAGAACGACTCAAACTTCTGCTTATTGCTGGGAGACGCCGGATCAGTCATTTCCGTCACCCCTGCGTCAAAGAGAACAACCCTGCTCGACGTGCCCCCGTCATTCGCGTTGGCCTCAGCGCCATAGCTGCCGCAGCATATTAGCACGCAAAGAAGCAGCGGCAGCGCAGCAGAGGAAAACAGACGCCGGGGCATGTTGGGCCAATCTCTCTCTCTATTCCCTTCCCTCCTTGCGGTGGATCCGCGCAGGCCGCGACGGTTGTGTGGGTTGCTGTGACTTTGGAGCGTTCAAAGCGCACAGGGGCAACGAGCAGCGCTTGGTCTCTTCCCTTCTGCGTGTGTGTTGAAGGGAAATTAGCAAATAAAAAAGGAAGGCAACGCAGAGGGGTGTCGGCACACCGGCATAAGAGGGATTTAAGAACGCCACTACGCAATACGGCAGTGGCGGCAGCGGCGCTGGGGCCCACGGCAGCAGCGAGCATCGCCCAGGCCGCAAAAGAAGAAAAGAAGAGACAGAAAAGAGATGTGAGTCATCCCCGCCGGACCCCCAAAAAAAATGTATAAAAAGAAATTACTTCGGCAGGTGTTGTTCCTTTACCTCACGTGTCCAGCAGCACAAGAGGACTGCGAGGGATGCATGTATATTTTAACACCTGCACGAATTAAAAAAAGAGAAACAACTGCCCCGGTCGCACACACATAACCACACACGCATCACGTTTGCAGTTCACGGTGGCGGCAGGCTCGTGCCTCATTTGGGCGATCCGTGCGACGCACAGCCACGAGGCCGGCACCGCTTGTGTGTATGTGTGTGGGTGGTGGCAGCAGCAAAGAAGAAGGGGAAACACGCCACTCTCAGCAGAGAGTATAGCAAGCGAGTATTGGAAAACAAGAAAAAGAGAGCAGGGCTGCTGGCTATTCCAGCAAAGCACCAGCAGCAAACAAAAGTAAATATGTTTTTTAATAAAAGATAAAAACGGGGAAAAAAATGCGGTCCTCGAGGAAATGCAATAAGTAGTGCTCGGCAACCGCAGTATTATTATCACTGAGGCGTCGTAAATCAAATCTCCCTCTTGCATTCAGCAGAGAGCCGTCTTGCCCCACAGCCCCAGCAAGGCAAGCAGCAATAGCCAAGTCACGCACCCACGCACAGCGCCGTCGCTCTCCGTGTTCATCGGGAAAAGCCCTGTGGTGTTCTTGAAGGCAGCGGGGCCGTTGCTTAAGTGCGGTGCAGCGTCGCGTGTGGGCGAGCTGCCTGGCTGCCCAGGCGCCTGAGCCGTGCGTGCCGTGGCGGCGTTGCTGGGTGCCTCGTGGCCGCCGTCCGCGTCCTCTTCCGCCGCAGTTTGGGGGTCTGCGCCATTTTCCTTGGCGGCAGCGTTTGGCGTCTCGCCGGGGGGCGCGGCGGAAGCAGACGGCACGCCACCAACGGTCTCTGGCGCGTGCGACGGAGCGCCCTGCTGCGCCTGGCCGTCACCCACCGGGTCCGCCGTGGCTGCACCGTCTGCGGGAGGCGAGGGCTCTCGTTGCCGCTCGGAAGTTTCCGCACCGACAGCCCGCTCAGTTGCGCCTGTGCGAGGAGCACCGGCCGCAGCCGGCGCTGCCAACGGTGGGGGCGCCAATGCACCATCACTGCCTTCT
>NW_021705574.1:0-2248 GCF_003719485.1 Trypanosoma conorhini | reverse complement strand
GTCCATCGTGTTGCTGCGCTTCCCCACTGCTCGGTGGACGCGCCCCTACGCTTCGGCTTCATTGGGGTTTGTTTTTGTTTTTGTTTCTCTGCTTGTGTTTGTGTTGTTTTGGGTGCCCGCACACTTTTTGCAGCCCGTGTGTGTGTGTAAGATGCACTCTGCAAAGGAGGAGGGCAACTTTGTTTTGGCTTCAATCGACTGTTTTTGTTCATTTATTCCGCTTCGGTGGCAGGCGGTGCGGAGAGGCCACGGGAGACGTGCTGCGGCGCGCGGCAGGGGAGGGCGGGGGAGGGCAGTGCATGTTTTCTCTTTTTTCGCGGTGTTGCACCGCGCTGGCGGGCGCGAAACCTCTCCCATTGGCGGGGCGGTCTTGTCGGCAGCTTCAGCCTGTGGGAAAGCCGCACTGCCGCCCCGAGTCCCACCAGTCTTCTCCTGCCGTTCATTCCCCTCCACTCACTGCGCCTCGGCAGGCACACAACCACACGGCACGGCACAAGTTGCAGGGCACGTGGATGGTCCCTGTTTGCAGTCGGTGCTGGCAGTGCCGTGTGCGGCTTTCTCGTGTGCATGTGGCTGCGTGAACTCGGTGGGCCGCCCTCTTTGTGCTATTTCTCTTTTCTCTTTTCTCTCTCTCTCGTTCGCTCTTTTTCTCCTGCCTCCGCCTTCCCCGCCGCCTTGAAGCTCACTGTCCCCGGCGACTCTACGGCCAATATTTTGCCTGATGGCAATGGCGGTGCGTCGCCGTGCGGTGTGCGCCCTGGCGCTCCTCGCGCTGCTCTGCGGCTGCGGGGCGAACGCTGAGGGGGCTCAGACGACCGGGGATGTGAATGTGTCGGTGCATGTTTCGGTGGAGGTGTCGTGCTCGGCCACCGGCAACGAGTTGCGTTGGCGCGTTGCTGACAAGGGCGATTCCACTGCCTGGAGGGAGTGTCCGCAGGCAGTGACGGGTGCGGGGGGCATTGAAGGCGCTGCTGCCAGCAATACCCTCTGCCTCGTTGCCGGTTCGGTGTACCTGGACACGTCCCTGACGCGGAGCTGCCCTCCGTCCGCCACAGATGGAGACACGAACAAAGTTGTTGCGTTCACGATGAACTGTACGGCGGCCGAAAACAGCGCGCTGCACAATCTGTCGAGGAGCGAAAATGTCACCATCAGTCCAACGGACAATCCACTCGGCGGGTCCGGCGGTTGTGACCTCCCAAACTCCAGTCAACCCGCGACTGAAGCGCAGTCTCTACCACAACAACCTCCAGGACAACAGCAACCAGCAGGCACACAACAACAACAACTGCCAGCACCTTCAGCTCCTGTCAAGACTGAGCACGCGGACAATCCGCCAGGCGGCAGTCGGCTGGTGCCCAATGAACCCACTGATTCTGCAGGGCTGCCGGTCAGTGCGTCGGAACGCAGAGCTCAGGAACCATCGGCAAAAGGTCTTCAGACAACACCAACGCCGTCGGTTGGCACTGCGGCTTCGCCAGCACAGACAGCAGACGGGGCAGCCGATGCACCCGGAGGTACACAAACACCTTCAACCCCCCAAGACCGATCTGGCACGCCCAACGCCGCCCCTGCCGCCGGCGACAATAAAGGAACCACCACTACTACTACTACGACGGCGACCACCCACAGTTCGAGTGATGGGAACGACGCGAAAAGCAACGCGGACGGCAGTGCCACCAACAGCAATACCACTCAGAAGGCCGTGGCGAACGCTGCGGATCGCAGTGCCACCTCCACTTTGTTTGTGCGTGCACCTCTCATGCTGCTCCTCACGGCTGCCCTTGCCTGTGCTGCTGGGTAAGTGGTGAGGGGCAAAAGGTATTCGCACCCACACACCCTGGCAGGGGCGACGCGTATTATTTGTGTGCTCATTTTGCTTTTTGTCCCTTTGGGACAATTCTTCTCTCCCTCCTGTGCCCTGAGGGAAGGTTTCTTTTTTTTTGCTTTTCCACCCCATGCACGTTTCCACGGGTGGCGCACCCTTTTCCCCTCCTGTTTGCGGCTGCCCCCCGCACACACACACGCAGACACACGCGGTGCCGGCCTCGTGGCTGTGCGTGTGGTTGTGTGTGCGACCGGGGCAGTTGTTTCTTTTATTCGTGCAGGGATTAAAATATACATGCATCTCTCACAGTCCTATTGGGATGCGGGACACGTGAAAGTGAAGGAACACCACCTGCCGAATTAACTCGTTTTTTTGGGGGCTCCTGCGGTGATCATTCATTTTTCTTCTCTACGCTCTTTT
>NW_021705571.1:0-2256 GCF_003719485.1 Trypanosoma conorhini | reverse complement strand
AAAAAGAAAGAGCCGTCGTCGCCGGAAACTAAAATTGCCTCTAGCGGGAAGGAGGAGGAGGAGGAAATGAGGGGCGTGTCGGCGGCACGGCCGGCGGCAGTGGGAAAACAAGACGCGGAGACACGCAGCGACAACAGCGGCGGACACGGCGCACAAACTCAGCGTGAGCCGCAGTGGATTGCCCCAACAAAAAAAATTAAACGAAAAGAAAAGAAATGGAAACCCCGCAACTCCCTTCCCAAAATAAAATGAAAATAAAACGAACTCACTTCGGCAGGTGTTGTTCCTTCACCTCAAATGCCCTGCAGCACAAGAGGACTGCGAGAGAGATGCATGTATATTTTAATCCCTGCACGAAGAAAAAAAGAAACAATTGCCCCTGTCGCACAAGCGCACCTCACATTTGCAACTCACGGTGGCCGCGGCCTCGTGCCTCATTTGGGCAGTCCGTGCAGCGCACAGAAATGCGGCCGGCACTGCGTGTGTGTGTGTGCAGCAGCAAACAGGAGGGGGAAAAGGGTGCGCCGCCCGCGGGAGCGTGCATGGGGTGGCGAAGCAATAAATAAGAAAAAACTCCCTCAGAGCACAGGAGGGAGAGGATTGACCCACAGGGACGACAAGCAAAACAAAAAAAAGGAACACCTAAATGAAGAGACCCGCATGGGTCGCATCGCACACCTCTCACCGTGCGGAATCACAATTCCACACTCCTTCGCTCAGAAGCCTGCCGCGACGCCACAAAGCGCCAGAAGAGTCAGCAGCAATAGCCAAGCCACGCACCCACGCACAGCGCCGTCGCTCTCCGTGTTCATCGGGAACGGCCCTGTGGCGTTGCTGAAGGTGGTAGAGTTGTTGCTTAAGTGCGGTGCAGCGTCGCGTGTTGGCGGGCTGCCTGGCTGCCCAGGCGCCGGAGCCGTGGGTGCCGTGGCGGCGTTGCTGGGGGCCTCGTGGCCGCCGTCCTCTTCCGCCGCAGTTTGGGGGCCTGCGCCATTTTCTTTGGCGGCAGCGTTTGGCGTCTCGCCGGGGGGCGCGGCGGAAGCAGACGGCAAGCCGCCAACGGTCTCTGGCGCGTGCGACGGAGGGGTCTGCAGCGCCTGGCCGTCATCCATGGGCCCACTCCGCAGAGGCGCGTCACCCGCCGGGCCCGCCGTGCCTGCACCGCGCGGCACCGACGCATCCCCCGCAGAACTCCCAGCCGCGTCGGTCGTCGCTGGGCCAGTGCCGGCTGCCCCTGACGGCTCCTCCGACACGCCGCCAGTTGCTGCAGTCTCGTCGTGCGCAGAGCTCGTCGGGCCACTGACGGAGGATGCGGCGGCGCGAGGCACCTCCGGTTCCGTCACGCTGGCCTCCTCCTCCTTCCTCTCCAGCGCCGCAACCTCACTGGCGTTGAAGCAGCGGTTGTACAGCAAGACGTTCGTCACCGTCACATGGAACTCTGCGTTTTCGAGGTTCCTGTATTCCCCAACAAAGATGTGCGAGACCCTCTCCGGCGGCCTATCACGCTGAAATTGCTCATGAGGAGGCAGAGGCGGAGGCGGAGGCGGAGGAAGCAGATCAGTAGATGGGGGTTTCTCCTTCAAACTCCCCACAAGCTGTCCGTCGACGTATGCTGAGCCCGTGCCGTTTTCCACCGTGATCACCACTCGGTATGCCTTCCCCTCCTCCCACGTCATTGTTTGTGCATCCGCTTCTGCTCCGAACTCCGTCCTCCAGTGCTTGTGCTCGTCGTACCACAGTCCCAGATACATTCCAGCCTCCGCTGTCCTCACGCCCAGCAGTGGGGTGGCGTCCTGTGGCGCTTCGTTGATGGTCACTGTCGCCACAAGCGTCACCTCTTCGCCCGCAGAACCGTGCCCGGGATTCCGCCGTCCTCCGCCCACCGGCCACACAATCGATGCACCACGCCCCGCCAGCGCAAAGCCATTGACAACCTTCGTTGCTTCCCCCGACACCGTGGCGCCCACCCCAAGGTACTCGTCATTCCAGTGGGTATTGTTGCCGCCGCTCGACAAAAACCCAACCAGCCCGTCCGTTGGCATAGTACCGACGCAGGCAGCAGCTGGTTCTGCGGCGCCCTTCGCAGCAGCGGGGGTGGTGGCGGAGCTGCAGAGCTTTGCGACTCTGGCGTCCACATCCTTCCAAGTTTGCAGCACTGTTTTGATGCGCTTCAGCTACTATGGAAGGCGCGCAAAGACAAGGCTTTCTGAGCGTTCAACCGGGCCTTTCTTCGCGTAGAGGGCAAACAGCTCATCGTGT
>NW_021705570.1:0-2268 GCF_003719485.1 Trypanosoma conorhini | reverse complement strand
TAAAGAAAAGGCAAAAAACAGAAAAAAAAACTAAGGCACACAGACACGACACCACGCGGCAGACGCGCCACGCAACAGACGCAGCACACAACGCCAAAAGGAAAAAGTACCCAGCGGAGCGGCGCCTCCGAAGGGACGCGGCCACCCGCAGCGCACTGCCACCCCGCAAGGAAAGAGAGGGTGAGGCACACCGTCCACTCTCCCTCCCTCCCATTCCCTTCTCTTCCAGCGGCGGGACTTCGCACAGCCGCACACTGCGCCGCCGTCGCCACGTGCAAATTGGCGCCGCTGCAGTGCCCCAACGGTGCACTGCTGCCTGCCTGTTTGCCTGCCTGTATGTGTGTTGTTATGCGCACCCGCAGCGGCAGTGGGAGGGCAGGGAGCGCGCCAGCACGCACAAGCACACACACGAGAGGGGTTTGGCGGGGCGGGCCGGTGGGTGCGGCACAGGCGCCCAGACAGCAGGGAGGCGGGGGCAACGCAGCAAACAAATAAAAAAATTCGGGGCCCAACCGAAACAAAAGGTAAAAAGAAAAGAGGAAATTTCGGCAGTTTGTTTCTTCACCGGCTGCGTGGATATGTTTATTGCCCGTTTCAAAGGAAGAAACGACTGCCTGGTAGCAGACACACAATATCACGCGCACAAACATCACGTTTTCACCTCACGGTGACCACGGCCTCGTGCCTCATTTCTGTGAACCGCATCGCCAAGAGGCCGGCACCGCGTGTGTGTGTGTGCAGCAGCAAACAGGAGGGGGAAAGGGGTGCGCCACCCATGGGAACCTGCACGGAGCGGCGAAGCAAGAAGTTATAAGAAAAGGGAAACATCCCTCAGAGCACAGGAGAGAGAGAAGGAGTGTCCCACAGAGGACAAGAAGCAAACTGAACGCACAAAGCGTACGCGTCGTCCCTGCCAGGATGTGTGTGTGCGGTTGCTTCTCATCACCTACGCAGCAGCGCAGGCAAGGGCAGCCGTGTGCAGCAGTAGCAGCAGCAGTGGGGCACGCACAAATATAGTCATAATTACACTGCCGTCCGCGTTGCTTTTGGTGTGTTTCGCAGCACTTGGGCCGCTGGTGGTGGTGGTCGTCGTCGTCGTGGCTCCACCAACGGCAGTAGTGGTGGGATGGGAAGTGCCTGATCGGGCTGAAGAAGTTGGGGGTGTCTCTTCCCCTCTGGGCCCCTTTGGTCGGACGCCTGCCGGGGCCGTTGCGGGTACCCGTGGCGTTGGTGGCCCTGTTCCCCTTGCGGCCGGGGCTGGAGGTCCACCGGGGCACCCGCGCGCCGCCTGGTGGACCGCCGTCCGGTGCGTGGGCCCCCGACGGCTGTCATGCCGGCTCGGAGGCGCGAGTTCCTCCTCCCGCAGGCAGCGGCGCACGCGCCCCCGCCGCGGTAGCAGCCGCAGCGCACAATTCTGCAAAACAACGCCCGAGCTGCCTTGCGCGGCTGTACTGGACGGAGTGCGGAGCCGTTTGTTTGCCCCCAGCCACTTCTTGTACGCTTCAAGAGGGACATTCGTCTCACAGTGCACCGTAAACGCGGCAGCCACCGCCTCCCCCGCCGCGGACGCCGCGCAGTTGGCGTTACAGACAGCAGCCAGACATGACGGCTCGGGCCGCCAACGCCGTCGCCCACACCGGCAGCCGCAGCCCGAGAGACAAGAGGCACCAGCGGCCTTCTGCACGGCGTCCAAGCTGTCTCAGCAGCCGCACGTCGACTAATCTTTTTCTCCTTCGCCACACAAGACACCTCCAGCGCAACATTCAGTGGAGAGACAGCCGCCTCCGCCACAGTCGCAGCAGCAGCCGCCGCACCCTCGCCGCCGTCGCCATAAGTAAAAAGAAAAACAACAACTGGTCGCAGGGTCGCTGGAGCCAGCGAAATGATCTACCGGGCAGCGGAGAGGAAGAGGGAAGAAACAAGAGAGCCAAGTAGGGCGGCGAAGACAGCAGACGACGAGAACAAAAAGTCCACGCGGCCACACGCATCTGCCAGCACCGGCCACGAAAGGAGCACCACCCACTTGCCCTGCAATTTGTGTGTGTGTGTGTGTGTGTGCCTGCAGCCACGCAACGCAAAGAGGGAGAAGAAAGAAGCGTGTGGGGGCACAGGGAAACACACACGCACAGCGGAGGCGCAGGGCGGAAAGGAATCGGAGGATGCATGGGACTCGGGATGGCGCTGCAGCCCAAACGCCCGCCTGCCACGGGAAATATGATGAAAAGCAAAGAAGAAAAAAGGAAAAAAAATCGTACCAGCATCATGTAT
>NW_021705569.1:0-2273 GCF_003719485.1 Trypanosoma conorhini | reverse complement strand
GGTGCCCCACACGCGGGAAATCGGCTCTCCCACATCAAACCAGTTTCTCGCTCCCCAAGAGGTCGCGTGCACCTCATAGTAGCCGCCCGCACAGGGAGCCATCGCGAGGACTTGTTTTTTTCCCACTCCACGACGGATGGGTCGCTGCAGCTCGCGCCGGTCGTATCGTACGAAAGCGTCCATTTCTTCTCTGACGCAGTAAAGCGCATGACCAGCAGAACACTCGTCCCAGCCGTCTTGTCCGTGGCCTGCATGGGGAACACAAGCGTGCCGTCACTCAGCACAAGGCCCGAGCCTCCGCCGCCAGCCAGCCGCGTCAGGGAGTTGAGACTTGCGTGGGCTTCAGGCTGCACCGCATGGGTCTCACTCCATTGGATTTTCATCGCCTCACCGTCTCCAGTGACAGTTCCCTTCACCAGCAAAAGATTCCAGCCAGTTTTTCCGGAAACTTGACTTGCAGACGATGCACGGCTGTAGTTTCCCAGCAGCATGTAGACATTTCTGCCGTGCACAACTGTTGTCGGTTGCATTACGTCCGTCGCCTCCGCGCCCTTCTTTAGCAGCTGTGCGCCAAATGAACTTGCGTCCGCCGCCGAGACCTCCAAGGAATAATCTTCACTTTTCTTGAGGTGCTTCGACGCAATCCCGGCAAAGCCGCCGCCGTCGCCGGCACCTTCCTTCCTGCACTGGGCCGCAGCAACGGCAAACACCTCGCCGCCCACCTCCACGAGGCTGGGGTCGCGCAGCGAGCAGACTGACCCCTCAGTGGGTTTAATTTCCTCCCACTTGGCACCGGATACCAGTGTTGTCCCTGCAAAGGGATCGATGGCCGTCGCTGCGACAGGCCCATCAGCCTGCACAGACTCACTGCCGCAGCATATGAAAAAGAGGAGGAGCGGCAGCGCAGAAGAGAACAGGCGCCGGGGCATGTTGGGCCGCTGCCGCTCACTCTCTTCCTTCCCTTCTTGCGGTGGATCCGCCCAGGCCGTGACGGTTGTGCGTGTTGCTGCGACTTCGAAGCCTTCAAAGCGCACAGCGGCAACGAGCAGCGTTTGGTCTCTTTTCTTTCTGCGTGTGTGCGGGAGGAGAAGTGGCAGAGAAAAAAAGGAAGGCAACGCAGAGGCGTCTCGGCACACCGGCAGAAGAGGGATTTAAGAACGCCACTACCCCACACGGCAGTGGCGGCAGCGGCGCTGGGGCCCACACGGCAACGGTGGGCATCGCCCAGGCACAAAAGAAAAGAAAAGACGGAAAAGAGATGTGAGTAATCCCCGCAGGACCCCCAAAAGAAAAATATATAAAAGAAATTACTTCGGCAGGTGGTGTTCCTTCACCTCACGTGTCCAGCAGCACAAGAGGACTGTGAGAGATGCATGTATATTTTAACACCTGCAAGAAGAAAAGACATCGCCCATGCTGCAGGAGCCCACACATCCCTCGCCCATTTCATGCGGCGTTCGGCCGGCACTTCAAAAGTTCAGTTGCGTCAAAATCCGTGCGGCGCACAGCAATGCGGCCGGCACCGCGTGTGTGTGGGTGTGAGTGGGTGGCGGCAGCAAACAAGAGGGGGAAAAGGGTGCGCCGCCCGCGGGAACGTGCATGGGGCGGCGAAGCAATAAATAAAAGAAAGCATCCCTCAGAGCACAGGAGGGAGAGGAGGATTGACCCACAGGGACGACAAGCAAACTGGGCGCACAAAGCGCACGCGTCGTCCCTGTCAGGGTGTGAGCGAGTATCTTTTGCCCCTCACCACTTACGCAGCAGCGCAGGCAAGGGCAGCCGTGAGCAGCAACATCAATGGGGCACGCACAAGCAGAGTGTTGATGGCGCTGCTGTCCGCGTTGCTTTTTGCGTGGCTCCCAGCACTCGGACTGGGGGTGGTCGCCGCTGTGGTGGTGGTTGCATCGCTGCCGCCGGCGGAAGGGGCGGCGTTGGGGGTGCCAGATCGGCCTCGGGGGGTTGAAGGTGTTTGTGTACCTCCGGGTCTATCTGCTGCCCTGTCCGCCACCGACGGTGTTGACGGAGCCGCAGGCGCCTCCAGTGTTCTTCCTGCTTCTTGGCCTGTTGGTGGCTGCTCCTGAGTTTGGCGTTCAGGCGTTTCTTCAGCTCCTCCTGGAGTGGGTGGCTGGAACTCACACACGCCTGGCGCGCCGAGCGGATCAGTTGCAGTGGAGTTGTCGGTTGCGTCCTTCGAGCGATTGTGCAGCACACTGCCTTCCTCCGTCGTGCATTTCATAGTGAATGCAAGCTGCTTAGTGTCCCCCGCCGAGGTC
>NW_021705557.1:844-2303 GCF_003719485.1 Trypanosoma conorhini | reverse complement strand
GAGCCTCTGCAGCCGCACGCGCTGGCGCCGCAACGCACCCGGAGAAAACGAGCGTCCCGCGACGGAGGGCCCCGGCGCATTCGCACACGCGCAGAGTAGCGCCGACGCACGCTGCCCCAATGGACGCCCCCACGCGGCACACGCAGGGGCCGACCCGACCCCCCGCAAAATGGCCCCGGAGGAACTTTGGGGTTCCGCGGCACCGTGAAAAAAGACATATACCACGCAATCCCGCAACGTGGCCAACGCCGCCGTGTGACCCGGATGAAAATGCACGACAACAACTGTTTGCTCCCCTCTCGTCCAGGGCGAGGATGCCACCCACACCGCAACTACTCAAACGGCGGCAGCGGTGCCGGAAGGAAAATCAAACAAAAAAAACAAACGCCGCCGCTGGGCCGTTACGCCGCACCCGAGACGCCGCTGCCCTGATGCCGGCCATCCACTCCGCATCCGAACACACATGATGGCTGCGTGGCGGAGAACATGCTTGCTTTCTTTTTCATTGCTGTTAAACCCACTCAGCCTTCCAAAGCACACCCCTTTTTGCCCAAACTCTCCCTCCCTACACACAGCAGTAAACTAAGAAGCAAAGAGGATATTATTTATGAAATATTGTTGGCACACACCCACAAAGCCACAATCATTTCTGACGCAAGCCCTCAAAAATATTCGATCAAACCCTTCGCTGAAAGCGCTTACTGCTGCGCCCATTTCCTAATCGCCTCCTCTGTTCCTACGGCTATTGAAGAAGTCGGAAATTTGGGACGTCTTCGTATAGTAACGTCAGCTGATACTGATGTGCGTCTGTCCACAACTTCGCAGTTCTCTGATCATTTTCGCTCGTCAAGCGTTCGATGCCGGTGCACTTCTGCCACCGACGCATTGGTGTACTGTCAACATGTTGCACGTAAATAATCTCCCACGACAAGTCCCGGGAAACGGTGTCCCAATTGTTAAAGCACTTCGCCATATCATCGTTAAAATCCTTCAATTTACTTTCCGTTGTGTCATGCGCAGCCGCAGTAGTAAACTGCAGCCCAACCATCGTCCTTCTCGGGCTTGTGTTCAGGAAAAAAAGAGCGTCCAGCAGCGGAAAGTTTGACACACACGGCAAGTACATCACCGCGTCCGCTACTGCAGGCCTCTCATTATCGTGGTTCCTATTCAACTCAGCAACGCTGGTGGGGCGCAGTACAATGTTTCCTTTCAGCACGCAGGGCCGTTGTTCGCGTCCTTCTTGAGCCAGTTCCACGTACTTGTCTTTTACCGCCTCCAGAAAGCTCTCAAAAGTAAATGCCAGTTTACCAACCCTCTCCAATAACGCCGGCACAAATGCGCTCCTGGAAAGCAACATCATCCTCATCATTTCAGACAACGACTTCACCTCCGACACCCGAGTCATTACTATATTTGCGAAGTGTGTGGTAAGGTACCCGTTGTAAAATTTCTCAATCCC
>NW_021705557.1:0-819 GCF_003719485.1 Trypanosoma conorhini | reverse complement strand
GCTTTTCTTTGTCAAAACACGAACGCCAAATCTCCCCCAAAGCAGTACACCACCACTTGGAGTTTCTTAGCGTCGTAGTGAAGCAGTCTGTACAGGAGGTAAGAGCCGGCGGCCATTGATTTTCCGATGCCCGGCGTCCCAATCAAGAGACGCCGCCTCACGTCAAAGCCCTTTAAATCTGCGGTGCCAAACTCTCCCTCTAGATCGCCCTTGACAACCCGCCACACCCGCTCCACCTCACGGTTAATGTAGCAGTCGGCAAAAGCTCTTCCCTGCTTTAGCGAGTAGGGCCACCTCTTCGCGGATGAGAGTATCACCAGGCGGGGGCGCGGTGCAATAAACTGCCCTGCATCTTCCACCGGTTCATAGCTTATGCCCTTCCGTCTGTAGTCCCACAACTGTGTTGGTGGTTCGCCCTCACGCACCTCCATTCGCACCACCATCGCGTCCCCTTCGCCCTCGGGAAACGCCAAGACGTGGCTCCACCTCGCATTAAACACCGAATCGTAGAATCCATCCGGCAATGGTTGGTTGGCAAGTTCCCCTATCTCCCTTGCCCTTACTTCTTCCCGCCTTGCCCTTGCCTCTTCGCGTATTGCCCTTTCTTGCTCTTCTTCCAGCCTTGCCCTTGATTCCTCTTCTTCCCGCCTTATCCTTTCTCGTTCTTCCCGCCTTCGTCTTTCTTCCTCTGCAAGTATTGCCCTTTCTTCTTCCCGCCTTGCCCTTGCCTCTTCGCGTATTGCCCTTTCTTGCTCTTCTTCCAGCCTTGCCCTTGATTCCTCTTCTTCCCGCCTTATCCTTTCTCGTTCTTCCCGCCTT
>NW_021705568.1:0-2278 GCF_003719485.1 Trypanosoma conorhini | reverse complement strand
GATGTCGTGCACGCCCGGGTTGATTACGTGGAATATTCCGCCCTTCGACACTGACAAGGTGATGTGCCCCGAGTACAGTGAGGTGTGCACGATATCCGCCACCGGCAGCGGCGTGACCCCAGCGGTTGAATGGGACGGCACGGAGAAGGAGTGGAGGAGAACGGCCCCTGCGGAAGCGCCGGAGCCGGAGACAGCGCCGCCGAGTAGCGACGTGAAGGTCGCTTCAGAGCCCGCTGGGGACTCCCTCCTCAGCGCGTCGGAGGAACAACACCAACAAAGGGGGGAAAAAGATCCGCGACCTCAGTTGTCGCAGGATGCAGACAGAGAGGCAGGCGAGGCGTCAGCACCTTCTAACAGCATGCCCAACTCCGACGCAGAGGAAAACGAAAAGGCGGAGTACAAAAAAGAAAAGAAGGTGGAGGAGGAGGAAGAAAAGACAGAAGGCAGTGACGGTGCATTGGCGCCCCCACCGTCGGCAGCACCGGATGCGCCCAGTGCTCCTCGCACAGGCGCAGCTGAGCAGGCCGTCGGTGCGGAAACTTCAGAGCGGCAACGAGGGACCTCGACCCCCGCAGACGGTGCAGTCACGGCGGCCTCGGTGGCTGACGGCCAGGCACAGCAGGGCACTCCGTCGCACGAGCCAGAGAACGTTGGCGGCGTGCCGTCTGCTTCCGCCGCGCCCACCGGCGAGACGCCAAACGCTGCCGCCAAGGAAAATGGCGCAGGCCCCCAAACTGCGGCGGACGCGGACGGCAGCCACGACGCACCCAGCAACGCCGCCACGGCACCCACGGCTCCGGCGCCTGGGCAGCAGCCAGGCACCCCGCCAACACGCGACGCAGCACCGCACTTAAGCAACAACTTCGCCGCCTTCATGAACACCACAGGGCTGTTCCCGATGAACACAGAGAGCGACGTCGCTGTGCGTGGGTGTGTGTCTTGGCCAACGCTGCTGACTCTTCTGGCGCTTTTTGGCGTCGCGGCAGGCTTCTGAGCGAAGGAGTGTGGAATTGTGATTCCGCATGGTGAGAGGTGTGCGCTGCGACCCATGCGGGTCTCTTCATTTAAGTGTGCTTTTTTTCTTTCCTTCATTTTGCTTGCCGTCCCTGTGGGTCAATCCTTCTCTCCCTCCTGTGCTCTGAGGGATGTTTTCTTTTTCTTTTTACTTGCTTCGCCACCCTATGCACGTTCCCATGGGCGGCGCACCCTTTTCCCCCTCCTGTTTGCTGCCACCACACGCACACACACACACACACACTCGGTGCCGGCCGTATTGCTGTGAGCCGCACGGAGTGCCGAAGTGAGGCACAAGGCCGCGGCCACCGTGAGGTGCAAACTTGATGTGTGCATGTGCGACCGGGGCAATTGTTTCGTTTTTTTATTCGTGCAGGTAGTAAACTATACACACACACTCCCTCACGGTCCTCTTGTGCTGCTGGACACGTGAAGTAAAACAACCTGCGGAACTAACTTATTTTTCTTTAATTTTACGAGGGGCGTTGGGGGTTTCCGCTTCTTTTCTTTTTGTTTTAATATTTTTAGTTGGGGCAACTCACTGCGGCTCACGCTGAGTTTGTGCGCCGTGTCCGCCGCTGTTGTCGCTGCGTGTCTCCGCGTCTTGTTTTCCCACTGCCGCCGCTGGCTGTGCCGCCGACACGCCCCCATTTCCTCCTCCTCCTTCCCGCTAGAGGCAGCTTTAGTTTGCGGCGGCGGCTCTTTCTTTTTGTTGTCCGCTGCGGCAGAGGAGCGGCAGGCTGTGCGGCGGACGTTGGACCCGCCCCGTCCCTCTCGCTGCGTGCCTTGTCGGGCGTGCGCCGTGCCGCTGGCTTCTCCTCCACGTGTCTTCTCCCTCGCAGGACGGGGGCGTCGCACTTCGCCTGCGCCGTGCCGCCTGCTGCGGCGTGTGTGCGGGGCTCTCTTTTGCAACTCGCCCCTACACTTCTCTGTGTCTGTGTGTGTGAGAAGGGAGTGCGGCCGCGAGGGGTTCGTCCGTCGCCGCCACGGAGGCGCAGACAGTCGCGCCGAGCCAAAAAAAAGGAAGGCTGCACGACGCCTGCGGGAGGCAGCGTCACTTCGCATGTTGTCCCGCGTGATGTGCGCGCCCTGCGGCTGCGGCGGGTGCGGCGGTGCACGGTGGGGGCGTGGCTGCAGGAGGACTCGGGGGAAGTGGCGGTCGACGGCACGGCGCCAGTGCACGTGCTGCGCAGCGGCAGTGCGCCTGCGGGCGCGTTCGGGTGGGGGGGGGGCGGCGTGCCGTCGGTGACGTTTTTTTTTTTTT
>NW_021705554.1:795-2306 GCF_003719485.1 Trypanosoma conorhini | reverse complement strand
AGTTCAAGAAATACTATGCAGCTAACTTCTCCGTAAAGAAAAAATAAAAATAAAAAGCTGCGAATATAAAAAAGTCAGAGTCATTTCTTACCACGATCGCACATGATTATTAGCGCAACACTCATCACGGGTGATTCCTCAGAATTAGCAATTTCCAAAATTGCTGACGAAAAGGAAGCACTTAAGACGGCTCTTAACCCGCCCTCCCTTCGCGCGCTGCACGTGCTTTGTTTTCCTGGCCACTCGAACTCCCGTCTGCGGGATTGGCTTCGGACGCCACGTGCCCCCCGACCGTATCCGCCCCTGGCCTTTGCGAGCCTTTATCAACGGCAGCCGCCCCCGCCTGAGACCGCCACTTCCCCCCGAGTCCTTCAACAGGCACGCGGCCCATCCGCGCACCGACGTCGCGGCAGTTGGCGGCTTCCTCGGCGGAAGGCCGTCCTCTCCGTCTCCCCGGCGGGCGTCGCGCGAGGTGACGGCGCCCCCAAGGCGTCGCGGGGCCTTGCGGCTCGGCGAGACCGCCTCCGCCTCGCGGCCGCACGATGCCCCGATAAAATCGCACTTCGCAGTAAAAGGGACCGTTGCGCTCCCGCCGTGTCGCCGCGCGTTGGCCCCGCGCGGTCGCGCCCTCTCGGGGTTTCCCGCCAAGATCCTCGCGACCGTGTGGGGAGTTTCGGGAACACACACCCGCGGCCCGCGCGCAGGCACGTCAGCCCCACGAGCTCCCCCGACCCCGCGCGAGACCCGAAAGGACCGCCCGCCCATTCGACGGCAAAGCCGCTTGGAAGCAGGACGCCTTCAACCCAGCCAACGCCGCACCGTGGTGCCCGGAAGCGTGACCCAGCGGCGGCCCCGCAGTCCCCTCCTTGAAGCCTGTTGCTGCGGGCCGCGCGATGAAACGCCGCCTCGGCCCCGGCGGCCCGTCCTTCCCCACAGAAAACGCCCACCCGCCCTTTGCGCGTTGCACCGACGCCGCCTGCCTTGCCCACCGACAGCGCCCCCTTTTCGGAAACCCGCAAGCTTGGCTCCCGTTCTTGCTTCTCGGCGGCGGCCGGTTGCTGCAGTACGCCCCACGCCTCGTCGAAACCGTCGCGCCACGTTGGCGCCACCCGCCGCCAGGTCCGCGCGAGGGGTGAGCTGCCCGTGCCAACTTGCTGCCGAAGCAAACGCCCCCCCCCCCTCCCCACACACGCAGCAACGCGAGTTCGCCGCGGAACACAGTGACCCCCGCAAAAGGGTCCCGCGCGCCCATGGCATCGCCGCCCAGCGCGCACCCGGAGGCCGCTTCCCAAGCCCCCCGCCGCACCTGTGGCTAGCTTCCTCGTTTTCCCTCCCCGCCCCTTTGCTGCCCGCGCCCGTCTCCCTTCCCCGCCGGCGGCGACACAGCGCGCCGCTCCCGCCCGCTCTCTCCCTGCGGGCCGCGTTGCGCGTCGTGGGAAAGGCCCCCGTGTTTCTTACTGGGCCGTGCGTTGTTCTTCCCCCTTTTTGGGGCACACGCGGCCACCTCGGTC
>NW_021705554.1:0-770 GCF_003719485.1 Trypanosoma conorhini | reverse complement strand
CCGTCTTGCTCTCGGCGGCGGCCGGTTGCTGCAGTACGCCCCACGCCTCGTCGAAACCGTCGCGCCACGTTGGCGCCACCCGCCGCCAGGTCCGCGCGAGGGGTGAGCTGCCCGTGCCAACTTGCTGCCGGAGCAAACGCCCCCCCCCCCCTCCCCACACACGCAGCAACGCGAGTTCGCCGCGGAACACAGTGACCCCCGCAAAAGGGTCCCGCGCGCCCACGGCATCGCCGCCCAGCGCGCACCCGGAGGCCGCTTCCCAAGCCCCCCGCCGCACCTGTGGCTAGCTTCCTCGTTTTCCCTCCCCGACCCCTTTGCTGCCCGCGCCCGTCTCCCTTCCCCGCCGGCGGCGACACAGCGCGCCGCTCCCGCCCGCTCTCTCCCTGCGGGCCGCGTTGCGCGTCGTGGGAAAGGCCCTCGTGCTTCTTACTGGGCCGTGCGTTGTTATTCCCCCTTTTTGGGGCACACGCGGCCACCTCGGTCGCGTTTGGCCTGCCCGCGTCGTGGGAGCGCGGCCGACCGCTTCTTCGTGGCCCCCCGCGCCGCCTGGTAAATCCGGCTGCGCATTCGCCGTGGCCCGTGAAAGACCTTCCGGACGTCGTTGCTGCGCGGCACCGGGTGCGTGCTTGCGGCGCCTGGGGTTCGGAGCTGGGTGCGGAGAGCCACTTGCCCGCCACGCTGGCTCCGCCGCGGCCCCTGCGCCGCGAAGGGTGAGGGCGTGGGAAACAAAGTTTCCCCACGCCACTCTGCGCGGGCCGGATTCGCCGGCA
>NW_021705555.1:729-2306 GCF_003719485.1 Trypanosoma conorhini | reverse complement strand
TGCTGTACAGAAGCGGTGCGCCGGCGGAGGAGTTGATACTACTGTACGAGAAGAAGAAGGATGGAGGCTTTTACGGCCTCGTATCTCTGAGCCTGTCAAAGCAGCTGGAGCAGATCAAGTCCGTGGTGCAGAACTGGAAGGAAATGGACGCCGCCTTGCAAAGCTGCACTTCCTCTGCCGCTGTTGGCACGCGGATAAATGGCGTGTGCAACGGTCCTGTTCCCACCAAAGGGCTGGTCGGCCTTTTGTCCAACACACTGGCTGGGACTGCGTGGGTGGACGAGTACCGCGGCGTGAACGCGACTGTGAAAGGTGGGACGGCGACAAGCGAGAAGGGAGGTGTGACGTTCAGCGGCGCAGGGGCGTGGGCGGAGTGGCCCGTGGGAAGCAGGGGGCAGAACCAGCCGTACTACTTTGCGAACAACAAGTTCACGCTTGTGGCGACGGCGATGATTCACACGATGCCGGTGCCGGACGAGGACACGCCTTTGCTGGGCGTGAGGATGAATGACACGGCCGGCACCGTGCTCCTGGGCGTGTCGTACACGAGCGACAAGAAGTGGAAAGTGACGGTCGGCGGTAAGAACCGGAGTTTGTCAGATGATGATGCTACGTGGGTAGCAGGCACAGCCTACCAAGTGATCTTGCAGATGAATACTGACGATGAGTTGTCTGTGCACGTCGACGGGGACGAGATCTACTCGAGCGATGAAGATGATGAAGAGGAAGATGGTGAAGATGACGTCGCTTCTAAAGCGGTGAAGAAACTCTTTACGTTGCACAGGATCTCGCACTTCTACGTTGGCGGGGACGGGGCGGAGCACACGAAGAGCAGCCACCACGTGACGGTGGCCAACGTCCTGCTGTACAACCGCGCACTTGGGGAAAATGAGATCACGCAGCTCAAAAACAGCAAAGTCGCTCAGCCACGGCCGGCTGCTGCGGGGCCAGGCGCAGCGCCGGCTGCTGCCTCCCCCGAGCCCAGCGATGATGCGGAGGACACCGATGATACTCCCGAGCAGGAGTCTGGGGAGATGGGCGTTGACGGTATTACGGCGGCTGGAGCCCTTCCCCAGCGACTCCCTGACGCGAAAGCGCCTCCGAACCCTACAGTTGAAGCGGACGCCGCAAATCCCTCTTCTCTGGGGCCGGTGGTGGAGTCGTCGCCTTCCGCGCCCCCGTCCCCGGCGGAAGTAAAAATACAAGCACCGGGCGACAGCGACGAGTCGGTGGGGGCAGGCGGCGGGGCGCAGTCGCCGCAGCCACCGGAGGAGGCCAAACGTGAGGGCGGCGGTCACGGTGTTGGTGGCGCCGAACTGCATCCTGCCGGCCATGCCTCGCCCAGCGCGGCGGCAGCGGAGGAGGGGGCTGGAGAAGAGGAAAGCCGCGAGGATGCCTCGGCGTCTCCGCCGGCGCCATCCGCATCGAACGTGGGCCCTCCTGCAGCACCGGGCGGCAGTCAGACGCATGCCGTTGAGCCTGCCACCGCCAGTGGGAGTCAAGCCATTGACCCCGAAGAGGAAAACGCTGCTCCAGGCGCAGCGGTGAGCTCAGGCGGCAGCCCTGCTTTGACCGAC
>NW_021705555.1:0-704 GCF_003719485.1 Trypanosoma conorhini | reverse complement strand
TTTTTAGTTGGGGCAACTCACTGCGGCTCACGCTGAGTTTGTGCGCCGTGTCCGCCGCTGTGCCGCTGCGTGTCTCCGCGTCTTGTTTTCCCACTGCCGCCGGCTGTGCCGCCGACACGCCCCCATTTCCTCCTCCTCCTCCTTCCCGCTAGAGGCAACTTTAGTTTGCGGCGACGACGGCTCTTTCTTTTTGTTGTCCGCTGCGGCAGAGCAGCGGCAGGCTGTGCGGCGGGCTTTGGACGCGCCCCGTCCCTCTCGCCGCGGCTGCGCTGTGCGGCCGGCTTCTCCTCTGCGTGTCTTTTCCCTCGCAGGACGGGGGCGTCGCACTTCGCCTGCGCCGTGCCGCCTGCTGCGGCGTGTGTGCGGGGTTCTCTTTTGCGCCTCGCCCCCACACTTCTCTGTGTGTGAAGGGAGTGCGGCCGCGAGGGGTTCATCCGTCGCCGCCACGGAGGCGCAGACAGTCGCGGTGAGCCAAAAGAAAAACAGAAACTGCACGACGCATGCGGGAGGCAGCGTCGCCTCGCACGGCGTCCTGCATGATGCGTGCGAACTGCGGCTGCGGCGACTGCGGCGGTGCACGGGCGGGGGGCGTGGCTGCCGGAGGACTCGGGGGAAGTGGCGGCCGCCGGCACGGCGCTCGTGCACGTGCTGCGGGCGCTTCGGTGGGGGAGGGGGCGGCTGCCGTTGGTGACGTTTTCTTTTCG
>NW_021705567.1:0-2282 GCF_003719485.1 Trypanosoma conorhini | reverse complement strand
TTCCTCTTTTCACAAATTAAAACAAAACAAAACAAAAAAACATTTTTTTTCTACGTTCCCGCAGTCACTTCCGTTTCTTGTACTCTTATTGGGTCCTAGTAGCACACGCCGCACTTCACAGGCAAACACATACTGCGTTATGTAATATATTTATTTACAATATATCTGTGCATTTCGCTTACTGTTACTTCTGCTGCCGTTTATCTAATCCGCGTTTGATCGCCTCTTTATATATATATATATATATGTATATACTTCCTTCTCCTTCTCAGCACACATGCACGCAATTCCTTCCCGTTCTGTCACCGCCCGTGGCTACATGCGATTCACGTGTCCCTCATCTCCTTTTTCCCTGCGTATGTCACCACCCGCGCGTCCCCCTCCTCCGCCCAACCCCTCCCCTGCGCGTTTGTTTCTTTTTCTCCTCGCCCCCCGCCACGGCGCCGCCTTTTTTTTTATCCACCCCCGCATCCCCGCAACAGACACCGACACCCCCCCCCCGCAGCCGCAGAGAGGGCCAGAGAGAAGAGGAAGCCCCCGCCCAGTCGCATGCGCGTTTGCTTCCCGCGTGAGGGTGGTGGTCGGAGCGTGGCGCCCCGGCGAGAAGCGATGCGGGCAAAAAAGCGAGCACGCACACACGCAGAAAACATCCACACAAAAAGGATTCTTCTTTGCCTCACAAGAAACTCTCACCTTCGCTTTTCCCACAGTCACCGTCACTCCCGTCGGCGCCCAACCCCCCCCCCGCTTTGCAGCATGAGGAGGGGGCACCTCCAGCCAGCGGGGCGCACGTTTCATGTGACGCGAGCATAATAAAACAAGGAAAGGGAAAGCGAAGGATGGAAAAAGAGATGTGATACCCCTTCATTGGTTGCTGCTGTTTTTTGCTTTCCTTTGTGGGTGTGTGTAGGTGTGTGTGTGGGTGTGTGTGGGGAGATCCGCGTTTGCCGTGCGTGGTCTGCGAGGAAGGAAGGGAGGGAGGGAAGACGGCGGCGGGCTCCTGCCGCGGCCGCTTCGCCGTCGCCGTCGCCCAAATTTCAGGAAGGGAGGGGGAAAAAGGGCACAGGGAACTTCACAGCAGCAGGAGCCGGGGAACCCGGGGAGGCGGGAGGAGGAGGAGGAGGTGGTGGAGGGGCGCAAAGAGAAGACGAGGACGAAGCGTTCACGACAAGAAGTATGGGGAGGGTCCCGTCGATGCACCTTTGCTGCGGGTGCCTCTCCCCCCTCCCCTCCCAAGCGCCGCACCTGCACGCGCACACACACATACACACCCCTCCACCCCTCGCAGCCTGCACTCGCCCTTAACCGCAGGACTTAGTTACTTTCTTTACCTTGTTTTTTTTTTTTACTTGTTCCTTGTTCCTTGTTCTTATTTGTGTTAGGCCAGAATGGAACAACGTCGTCTGCTCAGCGGCGCTCGTGGCTGCCGTGACGACGGTGGTGGTCTTCGTCAGAACCGCGGTGGCGCTGGCGACTACCAGAGCGGGAACGGCGGCGAAACCTCTCGCGGCTGTCGGACCTCCGCCGTTCAGGAGAGTCACGGCCCCGTTTCTCCCCGGAAAGCGGCGGGGGGCCCTGGCTCCACTGCGGCGCAGCCACCGGCATCTGCATCGGCACACGCGGCGGGAGCGGCTGTGACGGTGGGGCAGCGTACACGCCGCCAGCGCCCACCGCGACTTGCGCCTGTGGTGGCATGGGGTACCCACCGGCATGCATCATGGGGGCAGACGGCATCGGCGCGGGCACCGCGGCGCCGTACGGTGCGTACGGTCGTGCGCCGTAACCGCCTTGATATCCGCCACCACCGCCGCCGCCGCCACTTCGGTAGCCGCCGCCACCACCACTTCGGTAGCCGCCGCCGCCGCTTCGGTAGCCGCCGCCTCGGTAGCCTCCACCGCCTCGGTAGCCTCCACCACCGCCTCGGCCCATGACCTCGTAGAGTTCCTGGGGAACCTCCTGATTGGCGCGGCGCAAGAGTTCGATCAAGTCGCGGATCGTCTTCGGTGGATCAGCGGCGCTTATAAAAGAGTACGCATCGCCTCGTTTTCCGGCACGTCCAGTTCGTCCTGTTCCAGTTAGATGCAAAGTCAGACATAATTACAGAGCAGCACAGCAGGGGGAGAGAAGGGAACGGAGCGGGGTGTTCAGGTTGAAGCAAAAATCAGATAAATAGTAAAGAATTATTTTTTTTTATTACGTCGGCGTTGGCGACAGCCGCTCGGGAGCTGTGAGGCACGCTCTGGCTGGGGGAGATTGTGACGCACGTGTGTGTGTGTGTGTGT
>NW_021705327.1:1676-3177 GCF_003719485.1 Trypanosoma conorhini | reverse complement strand
CCCCTCCCCCTCCTCGCGCGCCCAGGCACCCCCCGCCGCCGCGCCAAACAGACCCCGCCGCGGCGATGCCGCCTCGCGGCCGGGAACTTCAGCCGCCGCCTTGGCACGCAACCGGCACCGCGCAGTCAGACGCGCCGGCAGCCGCAGTAAAACAATGACGTGCTCGCGGGAGTGAGAGAGGGGGCGCGGGAGAGAGAGGCGGAGGCGGCCGCCGCGAGTGGCGCCGCCAGCAGCCGGCACCGGCGGGAAGGGGCGCCCACGCCGCAAACCGCCGCAGCGTCACTCTTCTTCGTTGTCCTTCTGCCTCTCTGCGTCTGTGTGGGAGGAGCGGGGCGAGAGGAAAAGAGAGAGGGAGAGGGGGAGGGGGAGAGTTGGCACGGCCTCGGCGCGGGGCGCACACACCGCACGAGTTCCCACTCGTCGTAAAACGCAGCGCCAGTCCCTTCCCAACAAAAACAAAACAAAACAAAGCAATAACAATAGCAGGGGTAAAAAAAGAAAAAAAACAAAGTAAGAACCAATAGCAGAGGTAGGAAGCAACAGAAAAAGAACAATAAAAGACAAACAGAAACAAAAAAATTGATAACACCCCGCTCAGTTTGCCAGCGGCCCTTCGCCGCATTTTTGACGGCTTGCGGGGGGGCAGTGGCCGCGCCCTGCGGAACTGTGAGAGTCCCCCCGCCTGCAGTCCACCCCCGCCGCAGCGTCCCCAGTTTGCCAGCGGCTTAATTATTACAAACAACAAAGAATAAGAGCCGCGTTGGACCCGTCAGAGGCCACCGCGGCGCACACGTTGGAGTAATCACAAAACGAATGGAACACAAAACAATAAAAAGCATAATAATATTTGCCCCTTTCCTTGTTCCTTCCTTACCCCATTTTTCTTTTGCCTTTTCCTTCTACTTCTATTCATTTACTTGTGGGGAGCGAGGGCCCAGACTCCTCTCCGCCATTTATGTACTAAATATTTCACTATACGCTGAGCCATTTTGGTCGCGCATTTGGGCAGTGCACGCCTCATGGGGCAGCGGCGGCGCATCGCTGCGGCAGATGCTGCAGTTCACAGCAGAACACCAACCAAGAGAGAGAAAAGCAGCAGGGCAAGCCAACCCCCCGCGCCCTTTCCGCTCCTCCCACTGTCTTCCTGGCTCACGGTGTCTTCACCGCTCTCGCCTTTTTGACTGCTTGACAAGCGCAGCAAGTGGGGGTCCACGTCCTGCAGGAGGTTGCCGCGCCGTGCGTCGGGGTCGCCGAGGCCAGGGTAGCTGCGCCGCACCTGCTCGTACTGCGCCGGCGGAAGGTACTGCCGCACCCAGCCTCCCGCCAGCTGCTCAAACTCACTGCACCGGGCCCCGCGGGCGGTGCATGACCGCATCGTGTCGCAAATGTCGGGCAGCCTTTCCATCCAGCTGAGGCAGCCGGGCCGCGAGGACGACGACGGCGACGACGAGGAAGAGGAGGAAGCAGAAGACGAGCCCGAGTCGGTGGCGTTGCCAAAATT
>NW_021705327.1:0-790 GCF_003719485.1 Trypanosoma conorhini | reverse complement strand
TATCGTCCCTGGACCGCAGGTGCAGTCCTTGCGTGGGAAGTCAGGATACTTGTCCCAGTTGTTAGCGAGACAACTTAGTGAGAGCCCCGTCCAATGGCTTGGTCCATTCACTGAGCTTTTCCCGGAGGCAACGAAGTAGGGGAAAACAGCACCCGCGGCAGAGAGGTAGTTGATGACGCCCGAGTCGCGTGTCTTGCCTGACACCTCAATCAACAGGTCCCGCACCCACGTCCACTTGTCGTACAGCAACCATTGCTTGCCGTGCAGGTCGTATTTATCCTGCTGGACCTTCAGCACCTCATCGTACTGCAGAAATGGCACGAATTCGTCTGTCGCGCCGCGGCTTGCGGCCGCCAATCTGGGGGGAAGGGGCGAATCAATATGCGCAGGCACCCACCATATCACGGGGTCTCTTTTCGGGGGTTTTGTCGTGGTGGTGGCTGTCGGGACGGTTGCGGGTAGCTTGGCCGCCCTCGTCACGTTGACCCCGTCGCCAAGAAAGATCACCTTCCCGCGCGAGGGGCCAACTGTGCAGCGGACGTCTCTGCACGCGTAGTCGCGGATCCCGTCGAAGCGCCTGATCGCCGCCTCAAATTTGTCTTGGTCCCAGCGGTAGAGGTCCTCGTCCAAATCCGAGTTCTCCTCCTTCACACGCATGACGAGCACCTCCGCAGGGTTTGCCTGCAGGAAGGACTCCACCTGTGTCATGATGGCCTCGAACGTTTCCGAGTTGAGCCCTGTTAAAAAAAACGGATGGCCGTGTACAACGTACAGGGTTCCATGCATGAAT
>NW_021705566.1:0-2283 GCF_003719485.1 Trypanosoma conorhini | reverse complement strand
TCCACAAGAGACGGTGCGTGGCAGCGGCAGCGCGCATTTCAGCTCTTTTCCCAAGAGACAAAAAACACGGTACAATTTCATTGCATGTCTAATTCACAAAAGAGATCCACTAATTCGTCGTTAATGCGTTATACATCACATTTGATCAACATTTATAAAAGCTGCATATCTCACGTGAGAGATGAGCTTTTACATTTTCCTTATTTTCCCTTCAGCCAGCGTCCCTCCTGCGGCTTGTCCGTGAGTGCTTGAAGGTAAGAAATGAGGATTGTGGGAATGCATACAAGTATTTTCATTATTATTATTATTATTTCCTCTCGTTTTTACATAAATCCTTCATTTAGGTGCATTTTGCATAGGTCGCGTGGGGCAATAGTCGCAGGGTGACCCAATCACTTTCCGTGCTCTCCCCTCCCCTCCCCGCCCCCGCCTCCCCGCGGCTGGGAAACAGCACACTCGCGCCCAGAGGGAGCCCGAGGTGGGGGCGGAGCGAAGGCCCACCGCCGGTGCAGCGGCAGCGCAGCAGCTCTACAAAAAAAAAATCCGTGCCATATTTTTTTTCTGCATTTTTTTTTATTTCGTCATCTCTGCTCTTTTTTTTGTTTGTTTTTCTTCTTATTGCCTTCACTTCAAAAAGAAAATACTTAAGGACCAATCGTTTAAGTTCAAACTTTTACACTCTTTTTTCCATCGCTCTTTGCGGCCCCGATGCGGTACTTCTTTCGTCGTCTGCCTCCGCGGGCCGTGGAGTGCCTCCTCTCCCCCGCTGCCCCGGGCCACCGCTGGGGGAACGGCCACCGGAGCCACGCTGAGAGCAAAGCAGTGAAGCGTTGCGAAAAGCCGATACACGTGACGCCGCCACCGCGGCCATTACATGACTCTGCAGCCTCCATCCGCTCCAGAGCGTCGCTTGTACTTCATAATCCACTGCATCTGCGTTTGGTTGATGGCGCCCCGCCGCTTCTCGCGGACGAGTTCCACGGCGTCGAGCGGCTCCACGCCGCCGTACTCCACAAGCGCCAGAGCGACAAGTATGGGGGCGCGGCCAAGGCCGGCCACGCAGTGAATGGCAATGGACGCGGGCTGGGGCGAGACACCGGAGAGCAGCTGCTGCTTCTCCTGGTCCAGGAGCCTGAACCAGCCCTCCAGCACGGACTTCGGCGGCGGCGCACCGTCGTCAAAAGGCCAGCTGTGGACCTCAATGCCGCTCTTCTCCACCAGGGCGGCGTCGTACGTGGGCCCGCAGACCCGCACGAGGTGACGCACCTGACGCCGCTGAAGCGCCTTCACGTACGTGGGAAGGTTGCTCGACGACGGGGCATCGAGGATCAGGAAGTTGAACAGCGTGCAAGCGGGGTTCTTGGCGTCCTTGCACTCAATAAGTGTGCAGTTGATATCCATTATATCGGTAGTATTTCGTCTCTTCCGCGCAGTGGCGCAAATAGATAAGCGCTCTCGGTGAAGGACGACAGTGTTGCGTGGGGATCCGTGGTAGCTGGACTTACGCAACACAAACTTATACGCGGCAAAAAAAAAATGCCTGCAAACGGAACGAAAGCCAGGGGAATTGGCAACAACAGAGATTTGTTTGGGTGCAACGTTCGTCAGACGACTAGCCTCTTCTCTTTTCCTTTTGTTTTTCTTTGCGTGGAAAGCTTAGCTTGTATTGCTTCTCTTCCTCGCGGCGGCGCCGACGCAAAACCCGCAGCGCAGAAAAGCCGAAAACAAAAACAAGGGATAGAAAAAAGAGATGGCGAAAAAGACATCACCCTGGAGGGTTGTGGTACTCCGCGCATGCAAGAAAAGAAAAGAAAAGAGTATACACGCGGGCTGCGGGGAAAACGAAGGAGGCGCACTCCACCCCCTCCCCCTCTCGTTGAGCCAAAGACAACACACTCGCACACGCGCACACAATACGCGGCGTCACTCCGCCTCCCGTGGCCGCTTCTAGCGGCCCCAGAGGGCATTAATAGTCTATTGTATACGCAGCTTACGGACTCGTCAAGACGACGAAAGATCAAGAGGAATCGTCCCATTTCCAAACTTTCGTTTTTCGCGCTCATTTTCGAATTGGCGCGACGGCATTCGCAGGCTGAACGGCACCACGCCATTTTCAGTCGCCGCCGCCGCCGCGAAGGAGGAAATACAACGATACTGGCATGAAATAAAAGCCCATAGGTAAAAATCCAAAACGAGAGCGGGCGCCCGCTGGGATCCGTCCGTGCAGGGCCGCGCCTCAGGCGGGTCCTGCGTATTCTCCCCGCGCGCCGGCGAAGTTGGCGA
>NW_021705564.1:0-2288 GCF_003719485.1 Trypanosoma conorhini | reverse complement strand
CGATGGTGGTTTTGAATTTTCTCGAGAGCGCTTTACCGCACATAGAGTGAGCGAACGGGCGAGGGAGAGTAGTGGCGTGAGGGAGCGGCGGAGGGAATAGAGGCAAATGAGAGGAGCTAGAGGCGGAGGTGGGAGACAAGCACTCTGAATACATGGGCGAGCGGAGAACAGAAGACGGCGGCGAGGGGAGAGCACACCCAGGTTTGTAGCGTCCTACACTGGTCATTGCGTGCTGTGTTGGGCGTCGCACCGGAAGTTGTCGACGCGTCCCTCCCTTAGTCTGCCGTGCAAAAGTCCCTTGCTTTACTTGTTATTGTGCTTGTTGTTCTCTTCTCTACCTCCTTTACTCCTCCTTTTTCCCTGTGTATATACATATATACATCTATATACTTTCCTGCCACGACGTAAGTAACCCCGGCAACTATCTCCCTCCCGCTCACCCGTACGACCGCATAGATCAAAAAACGAAAAAGGAAAAGAAGAAAAAAAGTGGGGGTTGGAAAGGCAGATACCAAGAAGTGTGTGAGAAAGTGCATGGTATAGAGTAAAGACTACTAATACGACTACTAATGCTGCTTCTGCTGCTACGACTGCTGTGTGTGTGTGGGGTGGGGGGCTCTTTAGCCCTCCTCCTCCTGTTTCATTCCCCCTCCACCCCACACGACGCCAATGAATAGAGAGAGAGATAAAAACAACACACGCACGCACACACACAAAAAAAGAGGGTGGAACTGAGAGCGAAAAAATCACGCTCTGTTCTTTCTTTTTGAAGTCCTTTTCTGTGCACTTTCTCTCTCCCGCCACATGTGCCCCATCCAGCCCTCCACGTACACAATACTCTGCGATGGTGGGTGTCCGCCCCACATGGACTTTCAGCAGCCATGGCTCTGGCTGCTTTTCTTGGCATCCCACCGCCCCCGTTGATGACCCACTCTCACTTTTCCTTTTTTTGTGGATTTCCCTTCTTTTTTTAAATCGTTTTGTCGCTGCTTGCGGGGGTACACACGTAAAAAAAAAAGAGGGAGGGTGTGTGGGAGTGGCGCGGAAGGACGAGAAAGAAGCGGTGTGTCTCTCTCCACAGAAAGGGCTCTCTCTCACTCACACACACACACATAATAAATACGCTTCGCGTCCCTGAATAATTTCGTTGAGAGGAAGTACCGAGAAGCGATGCCCTCAAAAACGACGTCGGTTGAGCACATTGATGCTTGCCGAGGTCGCGGCCTTGTGGCGGAGGTGGACTTCAATGAAGGGGACTCTATTCTTCTTGCGCCGTATGACATTGCTGTGCTGTATAGCCCGTTTGTGCGCAACACGTGCTATCGCTGTTTTGCACCCCTGGTGGAACCGCCGAAGGAGGGGGAAGAGGAGGCGAAGGCAAAAATCCAAGCTGAAGAGGGTAAGGAGGAAATTTGTTACGAGTGTTCCTCCTGCAAGCATCTTGTGTTGTGTTCCAGCTGCGTGAAGGATTTGGTTGCGGAGGCGTGGAGGCGGCCCGACGAGGGCGTGCCCGCCGCGTCGTTGGGTGACGATGAGCGTGAACTTGCTATGTTGCAAACGCATCCTCTTCTAGAGGCCCATAAACTGGCCTGCGCGTGGTTTTGTACGCTCCCTGATTCTGTGCAGGCGGGCGATACGGACTACCTGCGCTTTGCATTGCAGTACGGCTCACGTGCGCTCCTTGGCGACACCCGACTCCTGCTGGCCGTTGACGAGCTGGGCATAAATACGGTCCAGCAGTTGACGGAGGCGCATCAATTCTGTGAATCCTTTGCAAAACGTATCGTGGATACGTTTGCTCCGCAGGGATTCCGCGTGGATGCGGAGCACCTTCGCGACGTCCTCCTCCGTACCAAGAGCAACAGTATTGGCTACCCCTTTAATGAGGAGGAGACGCTCGGGTGGTCACTGCAGGCGGAAATTTGCATGATTAACCACAGCTGCGTCCCCAACGCGGCGGTTGTGCGCCCGAAATGCAAAGCGGGAGCGGGAGCATGCTCAATGGAGCTTGTGGCGCGCCGCGCCATTAAGGCGGGGGAGGAAGTGACAATTTCATACCTTGACGTTGACAGCTACGCAGACGACGTACAGGCGAGGCGCCGGCGTCTGATGGAGGATTATGGGTTTCTCTGTTGTTGCCCAAAGTGTGCACCCGCCAAGACCCCTACGACGCCTGCAACTGCGCAGTAAAAATAATATTATAAATTTTACCCTCCTGGTCGTTGGTGTATACCCGTTTTTTCTTTTTTTCTTTTGCTTTGCTCTCTCTCTCTCTCTCTCTCTCTATT
>NW_021705563.1:0-2289 GCF_003719485.1 Trypanosoma conorhini | reverse complement strand
TTTTTGGATCCACTACGAGGGCGGCATGTCGAGTTTTTGGCATCTGTTGTCTTTTCGCTTGTGTGTAGTGTTCTTTGGGCTGCCGTCCTGCGCATTCCGTGCGGGCGGTCTCGTGTGTGCGTGCACCGTTGCCTTCGGCGCGACGGCAATAGACATGTTCTTTTTCTTTTTCTTCTTTGTGCGTGTGTCTCTCCCTTTTTGCATCCGCCGGGCTTTTTTGTTTTTGTTTTGTTTTGTTTTGTTTTGTTTTGCGGATTCCCGGGAATATTCTGTCGCGGTGCCCGTGTCCCTCACTTCCCCCGCGCCCCTAAGAAAAAAAAAAACTCCCCTTGTTTCTCCTTTATTCTCCATATGTGTGCGTGTACTTACGCCTCTTGCCTCTCGCCGCGCGCCGCCTGGGCAGCCAGCTCCAGCCCAACCCACAACTGCCATGCCCAACACCGCCGCCGCCGCCGCCGCCGCGAAGGTGGACCCGGACCTCCCGGTGAGCCCCGAGGGCGTCACGTACCACCTGAAGTGCAAATCCGACGAGCTCGCCGACCGCATCCTGCTCGTCGGTGACCCGGGGCGCGTGAAGGACGTGGCGGAGTACTTTGACGCGGGCAGCGTGCGCTTCAAGAGCGAGAACCGCGAAATCTACATCGCCACCGGCACCTACAAGGGCACGCCCGTCTCCGTCGTGAGCACCGGGATGGGGACCGACAACGTGGAGATCGTCATCAACGAGATTCACGTGCTGAAGGAGTACGACTTTGCGCGCCGCGTGTGGCGCCCGCGCACGGGGGAAGCGGACGTGCCGCAAGGCGCACAGCTGTTTGACCCCTCCAGCGTGAAGCTCATTCGCGTTGGGACCTGCGGCTCGCCCTTTCCTGACATGCCGCTCGGCGCCCTCGCCGTCACGCGCTACGTGATCGGCATGGACAACACCTGCCTCCTGTACAAGGCCAATGAGCAGGTGCAGAGGTCGAAGGACCTGCTTGAGGTGCAGCGTGTGGTGAAGGCGCAGACCGGCCTGGGCGCCATTGACGTGTACACCACGAAGGCGACTCCCGCCATCACAAACGGCATCGTGGCGGCCTGCAACAATTTCAACCAACAGCTCTCGGCGGGCGCCAAGGAGCAGCAGGCGTACGTCGTCGGCACCACGGCAACCGCCAGTGGGTTCTACGGCTGCCAGGGACGCGCCGTTGGCCGCTTCCGCAAGCACCTCCTGGTGCCCAACCTGGTGGAGGAGCTCTCGAAGCTCCAGTTTGACGTCGCTGAGGGGAAGGAAATCGTGGTAAACCTTGAGATGGAGTCAAGCTCGCTCTGCTGTCTCTCCAACATTCTTGGGTACCAGGCGGGGGCGGTGTGCGCCGTCGTGGCCAAGCGCGCCGGTGCCGAACATCTTTTTGCGACACACGAACAGGGAAAGGCGGCGCTTGCCAACGCCATCCGCATCGCACTGGACGCCATTGTCGCACTTCAGTAATGACGGTGGAGGAGGTTGGAAAACTCTGACGCCAGTTCGACTCAAAAGGAGAGTGAGCAGAGGAAATTATTGTTATTGATAAGGATATTTTTTAAAAAACGCGATTTTTATGTTTGTTTTTGTTTTTCATGTTTTTATACGGAACTAAGGCGATTCAATGGAAAGTAGCATAAGGGAGAGGGGGAGGTCCCGCTGGTACAAAAGCAACAACTTTATTTCGTTGTTTCCACAGTGCGGCGTTTTCTTTATCGACGACGCCGCCTGGAAGCAGTGGGGGAGGAAGGGGAGGGAACGCCTCGTGGGAAAAGGGCAAATGCGGGGGATCAATCTGAGGTGTGAGTTCCATTTGGTTTTAGTGCGTGCGTGCGTTTCTGTGTGGGGGGTGAAGGGGAGAGGCTCAGTCGGCGTCGGTGCTTGTATTTCTTTCTTTTTTTTTTGGATCCACTACGAGGGCGGCATGTCGAGTTTTTGGCATCTGTTGTCTTTTCGCTTGTGTGTAGTGTTCTTTGGGCTGCCGTCCTGCGCATTCCGTGCGGGCGGTCTCGTGTGTGCGTGCACCGTTGCCTTCGGCGCGACGGCAATAGACATGTTCTTTTTCTTTTTCTTCTTTGTGCGTGTGTCTCTCCCTTTTTGCATCCGCCGGGCTTTTTTTTGTTTTTGTTTTTGTTTTGTTTTGTTTTGTTTTGCGGATTCCCGGGAATATTCTGTCGCGGTGCCCGTGTCCCTCACTTCCCCCGCGCCCCTAAGAAAAAAAAAAAACTCCCCTTGTTTCTCCTTTATTCTCCATACATGTGCGTGTACTTACGCCTCTTGCCTCT
>NW_021705561.1:0-2293 GCF_003719485.1 Trypanosoma conorhini | reverse complement strand
TCGGTGGATTATTGTCTTAGAGCTTCTGTGCTTGGCTGCGTATCCACCGCTTCTTTATTTGCGTGGGTGCGTCCACGTGCCTGTCCGTGTTGGTTGATGCAATCAACCTATCTTTTCGTGTATTGTCGCGACGCGCAGTTCTTCTGAGTCTGTCGCCGACCGATTGGCTTCGTCACACCCAATCGGAACTGTCTTCTTCCCAAAACATTTTTTTTTTTTTGGGGGGGAGGCGGCGGTTGGGCAACTCCGTGGGGGCAAATCCCATCGAAGTAGTCACGGATGCGGCGCAGCGGCCTCCCGGCTGTCCCAGCCAACTTTGTTGGCACTACTGAGCCGGCTGCTGTTGGGTCGTGCTCTCCCACTGGCGCCCACTTCTCTCCTTTTCCCCTCCGCCGCCTCCTGTGCACCGTGTCTGCCTTTCCCACTTGTCCCGCTTTCCGTTTCTTCGCTGTAGGAATCCACAGGCTACACAGCAAGACATTCACAAGGCAGCGGTGAGTATGGCGGCGTGTTGGGGGCGGCGTGGCTGCTGTGCGCACTTTGGCTCGCGGCCCTCTGCGGCGTCGCCGTGCCTCCTCCTCCTCCTCGTCCTTCTGCTGCTGCTGCTGCTTCCGTTACCCCCGCACAGCGCAGCCGCCCAAGCCGCAGCAATTCCTGACACCCCAGTGAAGATTTTGATGTTGAAGAGAAGTGAACTTGGCGTATTCACTCCAATGTCTATCGCATTTTACGCCGGCCTGCATGCATCACTGAGGGCGCACAACTCCACGGCTTCGGACGACGTTCGCGTTGAAATTGTCGAAAGGGAAACGACGTTGGACGACTACGTCACCGTTCTGGAGGACGTGATGGAGAAGGAGAAGGACATTCTCGCTATTCTGGGCCAGTTCGGTGACACTTCCGTGAGGAAGGTGCTTCCAGTTTTGCCTCGCTATGACCTCGTCTCTTTTGCCCCAATAACCGGGTCGAGTTTGGTTCGTGGGTGGAACCCCAACTTGTACTTTGTGCGCGCTGACCCTGCGGCCGAGCTGCTGGCACTTCTCCGCTACGCCGTGATGCAGCTGCGGGTGCTTCGGCTGGGCTTCATGTACCTGCAGGGCGTCCTTTTTGGTGAAGAGGAATATGAGCAGGCACATGATGTGCTGTCGGCGATGGGCTACGACTTCTGCGGTGTCTTCGCCGTGAAAACCGCTTCGAGTGGTGAGGCCGACCCTAACGAGTTCGACGATGCGTGGGAGCGGTTTGCCGCCACTCGGCCGCAGGCGGTGATTGTGTTTGGCTGGCCGACGGCAGACAGCAACAGATTCATTAAGAGGATGCTGACGGACAGGCGCACCGCCGGCGCGTACATGCTGGCTCCCTTTTTGTTGCAGCCATTTGTTTTGGAACACGTGGCGCGCTGCCGTGGCTGGTGGTGTCAAGTTTGTGCCCGGGCAGGTGATCACGACGGGGACGAACCCGCTGGCGAGGGACGCAACGTACGACGCCATCCAGCGCTTTCAGGTGGCGATGCGGGATTACCTGAAGAACAGCGGGCAGAGAGACTACAAGGACACGGAGCATTTCCTCAATAATGACGGTGACGGGGAGCTGATGGTTGATGGGTGGATTGGCGGCGAGGTGCTGGCGCAGGCGCTGAGGGACTGTAAAGGGGTGAGGGACCGCAAGTCGTTCATGGAGTCTCTCTTCAACCAACGCCGGTATTTAATCGACGACCTTGTGATTGGCGACTTCGGGGGCGAGTGTAAAGGCGAGGCTGAAGCACGGGGTGCTGTCTGCCACTGCAACCAGGGCGGTGCCGCGGTGTACATGAAGCGGTTCGTGGAGGGCTTTCGTGCGGAGGTGGTTGATAAGGGCCTCACGACGTTCAGCTTGTCAAGTTGTCACGGTTCAGAGATTGAAGCGCCGCCGGTGTTCAGTGGGGCGGCCTTTCTAATGAATGACAGCGCTGTTGCAAAAGCTGCCTCTGCAGAGTTGCTCCTTGGGGGTGCTCTGGCATATTCACCCCAGATGGCCTCGTGGGATGAAAGTCAGATCCACGTGGCCCCTCTTCCCTCCACTCTTGCTGATGCCCGTGACGCCCTGCAGTCGGAGCTGCAGTCACGGCGGGTTCATGGGGTTGCGGGGGTTGTGACGGAGGCGATGCTGGGCGTGGAGAGTGTGGCCTTCATCGACCCGCTGCAGCTCGAGCCGCGGCTGAACAGGTTCCGTCGGCACGTGATCCACCTGTCGCCGACGCTGGAGCAGCAGTTCTTCGTGCTTGCGGAGTACCTCCGGGACACGGGTGTCCGCG
>NW_021705562.1:0-2290 GCF_003719485.1 Trypanosoma conorhini | reverse complement strand
GAGTCGCGGCTCTGCGCCCAGGCGCGATGCGACTCTTGCCCGCTTTCGGCAGACTCGCTCGCGCGTTGCAGATAACGTCCAACCCCCACTGTCGCTGGTGCTGCCCCTCAACGGAGGATAACGACGCACCCCAACCCCCTCTGGAACCCCCACCAAACGTGCGCACTGTGCCCGCCCGCCGGATGATGCGCGGCAGACCGACACCCCCCTGCCCCGTATGCTGCAGGGTGTTCGTATCTATTGCAAACATGAAGCTGCACGCCCGTCGCGTTCACGCAGGAGTTCCGCTTCTCCAGGAGGGCCTCCAGTGCGGCTACTGCGGGAGCGGCAAACTATTCTTGACGAGTGCCTCGCGCGCGGGTCATTACCGTAAATGCCAGGCGTACCAGCTGGCAAAAAGCGCGCGGGGCACAGTTGCGGAAGGCCCGGAGGACCCTCACCCTTATGGGATCCTCACGGCACAGAACCCACAGGCTGATGTGACCCCGGGAGACCTTGTCGCATCTGATGTGGGAGTGCCCCCGTCTCCGTCGGCTGAGCGTGCGGGCGTTTATTGGGAGGTCTCTCAAAGGACATGGAAGGTGGGACAGGAAAAAGGTGACAAGAGTGGGGTTCGAACCCACGCCTACGAATAGAAGAGAACTTGAGTCTCCCGCCTTAGACCACTCGGCCATCTTGCCATTGAGCGCGGACCGAGGTCGCCCATATGTTTATGGGGTGGATAAAAGAACGAAAAGTCGTCACCAGCAGGATTCGAACCTGCGCGCGAGATCGCAACTGATTTCGAGTCAGTCCCCTTAACCACTTGGGTATGGTGACTTCGGCATGCGCACGACGGTGAAAGATTGGTGTTGAAATTCTCTCTGTCGCGAAAAAAAAAAGAGAAACAAAAAAAAGTGAAAGAAGAGGCAGAAGTGGCGGCCACGCAGGGAGGCAATCGTGTCCGAAAAAGCGAGGATATAAGAAAAAAAAAAGAATCGCCAGGAGGAAAAACACCGAAAAGTAAACAGGCGGGGCACAGCTTCTATTCTTCGGCGATTTCCCCCTCCTTCGGGGCGGGGGGCCGCCGGGTGGCTCTAAAACGCCATGCCTTTCAGGGCGCCGGCCTCCGCCCGCAGCCCCTGGTGCCGCTCGTTCATGTCGTCCACCTTCTCGAGCTCCTTCCCCACCAGGCTGCCGAGGACGTCCGCCTCCCGGGCCTTTTGCTGCAAGAGAATTCGAAGTTTCTTGTACTCCACGTCGGCCTGGCAGCTCACGCGGTGGAGGCGCGCCGCGACCTCGGCCTGCTCGTGCTGCAGCTGCGCGACCTCAGCCGAGAGCGTCTCCACGTGTTGTTTGGCGCGCTGGAGGTTTCTCGCGGCCCACTCTCGCGTGGACTCCATCTCCTCCATTATGGCGGCGTGGTCGCGTCGTCGCTCTTCCCCGAGCGCCTCCAGGGCACCGGCAACCGCGTCCACCCGCGGCCGCAGGGAGTCCAGCGCCCCGGTCACCTGCAGCATGGCCGTCTCCAGAGGAGCAAGGCGGGTCGACTCCGTGGTGGTCGTGGCCGCCTCAATCTTCCGTACGGCCTGCTCCAAGCGAGACTGCTGCTCGCATAGTTGGTTCCGAAGAGCCTCTTGTGACGCGGCAGAGGCGGACATTTCCCTTTGCACAGTCGCCGCGTTCTGCTCCACGTCGTGCCGAAGGGCCTTGGCAGCGTCTTCAAAGTCTAGTCTTAGTTGGCGAAGCTGTTCCTCACGCTCTTTACGGGACTTTCCTGTTTCATTCATGCATTCTTGTTGCGCCTCTGCCACTCTATCTCGTATCGCGGATGGGACCTGCTCCCGCAACGCGGCAAGTTCATCCTGCAGTCGGGTTGTAAATTGTTCCTGCCGTTTCAACCGGGAACGGAGTTCGTGTTGCTGGCGCCGAAGTTCGCCCTCCTTGTCCTCCTGGAGACCTTGCGCCAGTTTCACCAACTTGGTCAGATTCACCATTTTCTCGTCGAACGCGTCGACGCGGGTGGTAAGTCCGTCTATGCGATCCACCAGCTGCTGTACCGAAAAGGCCCCCTTCAGTACACGCTCCACGCCCTGCTCCGCGGCCGCCTCCGCCACCACCGGCCCTGCGGACGCGTGCGGCCCGGAGTTCTCATTGCGCCTCTGCCGCAAATAGATGTCTGTGTAGTCCATTCTTGCGGCGCGGCGAAGCAGGATCCACCCAGACTCCACTTTTTTTTTTGTTTGACTGCCTGCGTTCCCCTTACCTCCACGCACTTCACCCCGTCCAACGGCGGGGAGCAAGGCGTCAA
>NW_021705559.1:0-2297 GCF_003719485.1 Trypanosoma conorhini | reverse complement strand
TGCGGTGGCGCGGGAGTGACGGGACGTGCGGCTGCCGCGCGGGAGAGAAGAGACGGTGTGTGCGTGCGCGGCGTGTGTCTCTTCGCGCGTGTGCGGGGCTCTCTTTTTCTCCTCGCCCCCCATTTGTGCGTGTGTGTGCGTGAGGCAACTGCGTCCGCGAAGGGTTCTTCTGTCGCCGCCACGGAGGCGCAGGCAGTCGCGCTGCACCAAGAGAAACGAAAGAAAAACTGCGCGACGCCTGCTGGAGGCAGCGTCACTGTGCGCGGCGTCCCGCGTGATGCGTGCGCCCGCAGGCGCTTCGGTGGGGGAGGGGGCGGCTGCCGTCGGTGAAGTTTTTGTCGGTGCGGCTGCGGGTGAGTGCCGCGTGGGGCTGCGTGGCGTCCGGCGACACTCCCGCGGGGAGGGGACTTCGCGCGGCCGGGGAGCAAACGACGTGGGCGCTGCGAAGGGGCGCGGGAGGGGCGGGGTGGGAGCCGCCGGCACGTCCACTTTGTCCGATTGTGTGTGTGTGTGTGTGTGGCGGGAGGGAAGGGGCCCTTGGGCCTCGCTGCGGTGTGCCGTTTGCCGCTGCGGAATCTCATGAAGGCGGATGCGGAGGGTGGTATACAAAACCTTATTCTGCCGTTGCTGCTTCTTTTTTCCTCTTAACGGGACGGCAATGCCCCGATCATTCCCTCTTCCTCTGTTTGTGCGTGTGTGTTGGTTGCGTGCACCCATTTTGCGGGCTGCTGAAGTGTGTCTGTCTCATGCTGACCCTGCTCTGTTATTTTTGTCCCTCGCTAGACTCCGTGCGTGTGTCTGTGCGTGTGTGTGTGTGCTGCGGTGGGGTGAGTGGCGATGGCTGGCCGTGCGCTGTTGGTGTGCGCCCTCTGCGTGCTGTGCTGCGCCGCCGGCGGGGGCTGGGCGTGGGACCACCTGTGCGATGAAGATGGAAAGGAGCTGTTGAACGTAACAGGGGGACAGGGGTGGAAGTTCTGCAGTGGTGAGGCCCTTCGGAAGATTATGAAGATGGGTCTGCCGCAAAACGAGCGAAGTTCTCCTTCGCCGACGGACGCTGAAGTTGGCGTCGGTGCTCATGGAGGGAAGGCGGGCCACAGTGACGGCGCGGCGTCGGGCCCTGGCGGCAGCGGACACACCGACCCCGAAGAAGAGGGTCGGCAGGGAGCAACAGGGGGCAGCCGCGAGCACTCAGCGCCGGAAACGCGCGGACCTTCAGGGGATCAGGGGGGCGCGGGGGGACCAGCAGCACCGGCGCCAGGGACGCCCCCACACGAAGGGAATTTGGGGTCAGTTGACGCCAGTGGACCAAAGCCCGGTGCAGGGGAAGACGGGCAGCTGAATAACGTGACAGGCAGCGAAGAAGTAACCCTGCAGCCAGAGCCACAAGAGAGAGCGCAACCGCAAGTCACGGAGGGAACACAAACAACACAAGAAGGAGCAGCTTCGTCGGCAGTCTCGAAAAATGGTCTCTCGCAGTTCCAGGCACAGGAGCCCCGTGGTGAGCGGGGCGCCAGCACGCAACTGAGCAGCGGAGAAGCAACAATTCTACCGGATGCCACAAAGAATACAGCAGATGGAGGAGAGGGGAAAACAACGCAACTCTCTCCACCAGCAAGCCGCGAAGGTGCTGCCGGCGGCCAGGGTGGGAATCCCACTGAGCAGGAAACCAAAGACACCACGGATTCCGATGCTGCATGGAACCCAGACAGCCAACATGAGGTTGCTGCCGCAATTGCAGCGGCGGGCACTGCAAAGGAACTAGCAGCAACAGAGTCCACCGCCACTGAGGCAAGGGACACCGCGACTACGACTGGCGGTGCCAGCGGCAGCAGCCCCGCAGCGCAGCCGCAGCCGGAGAGTTCCGTGGCGACAACCGAGGCTGGCCAGCCAGAACAAAAGGAGCAGCCCGCAGTGCCTGCTTCCCAAGAGGAAACAGAAACGAGTGGTGAGAGAAGAGAAGCCACTCAGCCGGCAGCGGGGGCGACTGCTCAAGCGGCGAAAACCACCAACTCGACGAATGCAGCGAAGGCGGTGCCCGGCGACAGTGACGGCAGCAGCACCGCGGCATCGCACTCCGCCTCCCCCCTTGCGCTGCTTTTTCTGCTTGTGTGTGCGGCTGCCGCTGCGATGGTGGCCGCGTGAGGGACTGAGTGAGAGAGAGGGAGGGCCGTGCACGCACACAGCTCGTCCTTATTCCTCTATTTATGTGTCCCTNTGCACGGACTCTCTTGCCCTCGCCGCACCCCACGACGGCACACACGCATAATGTGCTCATAACTATACACACAACTCCACTC
>NW_021705565.1:0-2286 GCF_003719485.1 Trypanosoma conorhini | reverse complement strand
GCACAACACACACGCACAGGGTCTGGCGAGGGGCAGAAACACAGAGAAGGAAAGAGGATGAGCAAAACAAGCACAGAGACTCACTCACACGCACACACACGGGGAGCGCCCCGCAGAACGCATAAGTCAAACAACAAAGAAAACAAAAACCCACAAACGCAAGTCACGCGCCGCCGTCTCCCGCCGCCTTTTAACCCACCACAACGCGCCCAACGCCGGCCACCTCCCTCAGCGCTGTGCAGCAGGAGTGCGGCGTGGCGCGAAAAATAAAAGTAACGATAAATGCCAAAAATAACCAAAACCCCGCAGTGGCACCGCCGCCCCCCAGCCGCGCCATGGGGCCCGTGGACGTGAGGCGCCACAAGAGAAACACAAAACCGCCTCACCCACCACGCACGGTGGCTTCTTCTTTTGTGCGGCATCCCCACGTGGCGCTGCCACACCGCGTTGCCCCAACGGGACCTCTTCCTTTTCCTTTTTCCTCCGCGCCGGCCCCGCCACCCGAGTTCCCACGCCCCTGCCGCACTGTCCGCGCGCCGCACGCAAATAACATCCCCCACGAACACTTATCGGCGGTGGTTTTCCCAACCGTTAAAAATATACCTACTCGCTTACTCTCCGGGCTGCTGCTTCGCTGCGCCGGCGGTAATGTGATGCGCACCCGCCGCCGCAAATCGCAGCCCAACCAAATCCCCTCCCGACTATTTAAAACAAAAAAAATTTTTACTGCAAAGGCGCCCAACAGAGTAAAGCTCCTGACCGCCGCTCCCGCGCAACTCCCCGCACGTTGCGTCCATCCGCCCTCTCAGCCTGAAGGCCCCTGCGGCGCCCACCTCTAAGCCCTTTGCTCGGGACGCAGCGCCGTGCCTGCCGTCCCGTTGGCGGCCGCAGCCCCGCGCGAGACTCCCTCTCTTTTCTACGCCGAGCCCGCAAAAGGCCCTCTTCCCTTGCGTGTGTGTGTGTGGGTCCGTGGCACGCGTTTTCAGAATCTTAAGCGACGATCGCCGGCACTCACCAACCGCCAGAAACCCTCACTCGAGCCGAGTACCTCACCCAGACGTTGCGCCACTCTAGCACCAAGGCTGCGACATATATCTGTGCAGCGCATGCCCTCCAAACCGCATCCTTTGCTCTCCCGCACAATTTTCACAAGTTGCTGAAACGGATTCTTCGGACACCAAATGTTCCCGTCTTTACGATCAAGGTAGTCGTTGGCAGCCGAGGCGGTAATCGCCTGCAGGGCGCTCTCAACCGCCGCGGTGCGCTCATTGAACTCAGCCTCAGTCAAGACGTAACGTGGCAGCGGCCCCACGTAAAACATGCGACTGTAGACAGCCCCATAGTACTTATTTCGTTCCTGCTCAGGGCAGTCACGCTTCCTCCAGGCACACATCGCCTTCACCTCTTCCTCGTCAGGGCAGTTCATGACGGTGAGGCCCGTGTGCAGTTGCGTCGCCAGCGCTTTGTAGTTATGTTGTTTTAGGGATCCCAGCACAATCATGCCCCACCCATCAGGCGGTAGTCCTGACGGCGGCGGTGCTCCTTCCTCCGACACATCGTAGACAATATACCCTTTTTTTCCGCGCCGGGACAAGTCGTTAATTGCATCGACAATACTGCCCGCGCCCTCGTGCTCCGTCACCGCTTGCGTGGTCTTGTCAAACACGTACGCCAGCTCTCCCCCAAGGCAGTAAATAGCCACCTGCAATTGCTCGGCGTCGTAGTGGAGCAGCTGGTAGAGGAGGTAGGAACCGACAGTCATCGACTGCCCGATCCCGGGCGTCCCAAGCAACAAAACTCGTTTCACGTCAGAGTCTCCTCCCGTGGAATGGCGGAACAACATGCGCAGAAAGCCATCGAGGCGCTTCCACACCCGCTCCGCCTCGGCGGTGACGTAGCAGTCGGCAAGGGCTGTGCCCTCCTGCAGCGAGTACGGCCACCCCTTCTCGGAGGAGAGCACCATCAGCCAGGGGCGCGGTGGGGAGAATTGCTCCACGGCGCCGTCCAGTTCAAAACTCATGCCTCGAGACTTGTACTCCCACGACTGCGTTGGCCGTTGGCCCTCCTTCACCTCCATTCGCACCAACTCCTCCTCGTACTCGTCCACCTCGGGAAACCCCAAGACGTGGCTCCATTTCGCGTTGAGCACAGAGCCGTAGAAGCCCTCCGGCAACGGCAGCCTGGTCCTTTCCTCCTCCTCCTCCGGCTGCGGCGCATTAGTTGCAGGACTCTCCTTCTTCCCGGGCCCCGCCCTCGTTCGCTTTGGAGGCATTTTTCCTTGATCTT
>NW_021705560.1:0-2297 GCF_003719485.1 Trypanosoma conorhini | reverse complement strand
GTCGGCGGCGGAACCGTCCGTCTCTGCCGCCGGCCGCGGAAATCGGCTTGCCGTCGCTGAGCTTCTGCACCGCAGCTTCACCCAGCAGGTCGTTGTACAGCAGGACGTTGGCCAGCGTCACATGTTGGCTGCTCGCCGCACCGCCCCCGGCATCGGCCCCAAAGCAGAAGTGCGAGATCCTGCTTGCGTCGAAAATAGAGCCATCGTGGGTTCCATGGTAAATCTTGCTCCCGTCAACGTACACATAGCAGTCGTTTGTTTCCAGTTGCAGTGTCACTTGGTAGGTTTGGTTGGGTTCCCACTGCTCCAAAGACTCCTCAGACGCGCCGCGATGAGGTTTGGAGAGCCACTTCCGCTCATGGTTGTACGACAGCTCAAAGAGCACAGTGCTCGCTGCGTCGTCCATCTTCACCCGCAGCAAAGGGATGGGGCCGCCGTCCTTCTCCGGTACCGCGTGGATCGTCACCGTCACCGCAAGGGCGAACTTGTTGTTCGCAAAGTAGTACGGCTGGTTCTGCCCCAGTTTCCCCACGGGCCACTCCGCCCCCGCCCCGGCGCCGCTGAACGTCACGCCGTTCGTAAACTTCGTTGTTGCTCCATGAACTGTCGCGTTCACGCAGAGGTACTCGTCCTCCCACTTGCCGCCAGTTGACTTCCCAGACAAAAACCCCACCAGCCCTTCCGTGGGAAGAGGGCCGCTGCACATGCCCCTCCCTTGCGGGTCGAGGTTTCCGCTGGTTTTGCAGCTTTGCAAGGCGGTGTCCAATGCAGTCCAGCCCTTCACCACAGACTTTACCTGCTCCAGCTGCTCCGCCAAGTGCAAAGAGACAAGACTGTACGACTCCTCCCCCGTCTTCTTCCTCCTTTCGTATACCGAAATCAACTCCCCATCCTTGTCACTTTTGTACAACAGGGAGCTGGCAGCGGCGTCCTCCTCCGCGGCGGATATCGGCCCGACGTCGTACACGCGTCCCCTGTCCGTCAACCAAAGATGCAGACGACCTTGTGCTTTGCCGTCTTTGCCCTCAGAATACACCGGCGTCGTGAGGAGCATCAGTTTTTTTCCCCCAATGGTGGCAACGACAAACCCGCTTCGCACGCCATTCCCTCTTCGGGCGCGTGAGGTGCCCCACACACGGGAAAGCACCACGTCCTCATCCACCCACTCCTCTCCCCAGTAACGGGACCTCACCACCCTGTAGAAGCCCTCGTCGCAGGAGGTGACCATGTAGAGGGTCCCGTATTTCCTGTCCCACTCGGCGATGGCGGGGTTGGAGCAGCCGCTCACGGTCGTGCCCCACGAGAGCTCCCACGCTTCTTCGGGCCTTCGCGACTGCAGGACGAGGGAGACCACCGTCCCGTCTGCCTTTCGGGCCTGCACTGGGAAGGTGAGCGTCCCGTCGTCCAGCACGACACCAGTGCCGCCGCCGCCCACCACCTCCACGATGGACCTGTAATAAATCGTTGTGGGGAAGTAGGGCCACAGGGAGTAGGCGTCGGCCCACTGGATTTGACGTGTCTGCGCACTGAGCTTTGCGCTGGAGTCGAAGGCCACCTTTGCCAGCAGCAGTTCCGTGTAGGGGGCACTACTCCCGTTGGCGGGAACAGAGCCCGCGGCGACGTACTGTCCGAGGAGAAGGTAAACTGTGCTCCCGTTCACAATTGTCGTCGGCGGCATGAGACGCGGGACTCCTCCACTCGCGGGCTCAGCCGCCTGCGGAAAGTACGCCGTCAGCGCATCATCCATCACTCTTTCGCCCTGCGCCGCTGACGCCCCTTCAGCCGGGATGCCCCCTGCGGCAATGCCAGCAGCAACACCCACAGCGGAGCCTCCCACGTGAGCCCCAGCAAAGACGACGGTCTCCCCATTCACGTCAACAAGTCAAGGGACACGGAACGAACCCGTTGCGCCCTCGGAGTCCGCTTTGGCGCCCAAGCCAATGGTGGCATTCGCAAACGATTGAGGTTTGGGCACCCACTGACGAACTTCACCCTGCGCCTCCTCAGCGCTGGCACTTTCACAGCTGCCGCTGCGTATCAACAGCACGCAGAGGAGGAACAGCACCGCAGAAGAAAACAGGTGCCGGGGCATGTTGAGCCTCCGACTCTCACACTACTTGCGGTGGATCCGTGCAGGCCGCAACGATTGTGCCTGTGTGTGGGTGTGTATGCGTGTTGCTGTTTTTAGCTGCAAAGCCTTCGAAGCGCGCACAGAGACAGGTGGGGTTCGACGGGCAGGATGCCGAGGGACGGTGAGCACGGCACAGGCGCCCAGCCGGCAGGAAGGCGGGGAGCAA
>NW_021705556.1:0-2306 GCF_003719485.1 Trypanosoma conorhini | reverse complement strand
TCGTCCGTCGTCTTTTTACCTTTTTTCCTTCTCTCTCTCTCTCTCTCTCTCTCTTTGCTTGTGTTCGTCCTCTTGTGACAGGCGAGAAAGTTCGGGTAAAGAATCGTCCCCTCCCCTTCTCTAGTTGGACCAGCCACGGCGGTGGGGAGTGAGAGGGGCCGCCCGCAATGAGCCTGATGGACGACGACTCCTCCACGTACTGCTCACGCCAAACACGCAGGTCAATATCACTCTCACAGACGCCAGAACGGGGCTCGCTTGCCCTCGAGCAGCCTCCGGAGGTTGCCTCTACGGGCTCCGTGGCTCACAGCCTTACGGGCGCAATAGCCGAAACGGCGGAGCACCAGGAGCCGGAGCAGGTGAAAACTTCCGCTGAGGCTCACGAAGGCGGGGCTGCCCCGTCGGGGTCCGCGGCGCGCCAGTTTTCGGCGCAGTCCATTCCAGATGGGAAGGTGACGAACACTGAAGTTGCCGGTGTCGCGAGTGCGGAAGGCGCCGCCGAGCCCGAGAATCCGGAGGACGCCGAGGATGGGGCGTCTTCTATCGAATTTGCAATCGATGACGGGACGATCCCTGCATCCAAGTCGTCTCCACCGAGTATCATGTTTCTGCAGGAGGCCCCCGTCGCCACGTCTTGTGAAACGAACCTGCGTCCTCAGCGAGTTGGCGGTGGTGAGGGGCGCGTTGCGGACACCATCGATGGCAACGGCGCGGAAGATGGTAGTGCCCATGACGGGGACGCATGCGCTGAGCAGCACCGCTGCGAAAACAACAAGCCAGTCGAGGACGCGCAGAAAATTGATTTCCGACCTTCGCATGAGAAGGCGGTGGCGGCGCTTGTCGAGATGCGGCGAACGCCTGTGGAAAGCGAAAGTCGCTTGCAGAGCGGTGGCAAAGGACGGGATGCCCAAGGGGAAAGCACTCCGCGGCGTGAGGGTGGAGCGGGGTTGCGGTCACAGCGAAGTAGTCGGGGAAGTTGTGCCTCGTTGGGCTCCAAAAACGCCGAGCAAATGGGCAGACACGGTGCAAGAAGTAACTCCTCACGCGCTGTGGCATCCACGCGTAGCGCGTCGGAGGACAGCAACCCCCGGAAGAAATGGGGGTCACACGGTACACCTTCTGCGCGCTCCTACAGCTCGGACCGCGGCGCGGGATGTGCGAGAAAAGGGTTCGAGAGACGCGACGTAAAACCTTCCCCTTATCGTGGTAGGGCGCCTTCCTCCCCTCGTCGGGCACACGGCGGTGCCTGTTCGTCCCAGACGCAGACCACGCCGTTGCGGCATACCGTCGTCCATAGTCCGGCGTTAGAGCGGTTTAGACGGTATCGGATGTTAGAGTCCCCAACACCCGGGCGACGTGAGAAAAAGGAAGAAATTTTGGCTCTGCTAGATGATGAGATGGACACGGTTCGCAATGAGGTTAGGGAGTGTGATGTGGCCATGGAACGCGCGATGCTTCGAAATCCCTTTGAACGCCTGTATCACATGAACAACCGCCGTGACCGAGACGAACGTCGCAGTCGTATCCTTCACTACCTGAAACTAGATGAGGCTAAACAACGTCTGCTGGCAGAAAGCGCCGAGGATGAGCAGCGACGTCGAGAGTGGCGCAGGGAGTACGAACGGCGGCGCGAGGAGTTGTTTGAACGTCTCCATTTCACTGACTCCGCCCGGGCGGAGAGTAGCCAATTTGACACTTCACAGAGCGTAAGAAATGGAATGACCGCCGCGAATGATGCCTTGTTCGAACGCCTCTACAAGGAGGCCGTTGAATCCATGGCAGAGAAGCAGGAACGGGCCCGGCGGGCAGAGCGGAAGCGGGAGCAGAAGGAGATGGAGGAGGCGCTTCATGCCCGAATTCTCGCCCGATTAGAGATGGAGACCCCCTCACGACGGATGTTAACATCGCAGGAGCGGGAGTCGCGAGCCAACGCCATACAAAGCGAGCTGCTTCAAAACCCCGATCAACTGCGCGAATACCTCAAAACGAATCGTCTCTCCAAGAAGAACGAGGAACTACTGGCGTGGCGACTCACGCGACAGGGGTACAGGAGCGCGGCGAGCCTTGCACAGGAAAAGCAAAAAAAGGAACTGGAGGGGTGCACGTTTCGACCCAAGACAAACACTGGCTTTAACATGCGATGTTGTTCGGCGGCTGTAAGCTACAGTAGAGCCACGCTGGCGTCTTCGTCTCGGAGAAAGAAAAGCGATGCCGAGCCGGCTCCAGCCACCTCCCCGCAAAGATCGTCATCTCGCTCCCAAAAACTAGCTTGTGAGGAATTATATAAAAAGGCGGTGAAGCAGCGC
>NW_021705553.1:0-2310 GCF_003719485.1 Trypanosoma conorhini | reverse complement strand
GCGTCGCGCTCGCCCCCACGACGCAGCGCCTGCGGTCGTCCACTAGCAAAGCGGCACCGACGTCAGCCAGCGGCTCCGGCCGCAACTCCGCCAGTGGCTCGGTGCTCTCCTCCGCGCTGCCAGTTGAGTCCTCCTCTGAGTTCTCCATCGCCGCGGCGGTTGCGCACGCGGACGACCTCGAGGATGAATGGAAGCTTGACGGGGCGAGACAACAACAACAACAACAAACATGGAATGGGCAGGGGGATAAGGAGGGAACGCGGGGCTGGGGAGCAGAGTGCTCTGCTTTTGCCTCTTTGCGGAGGATCCTCTCGCTTTGCTTGCCTCTTCTTCCCGCACGAACTTGGCTCGCGACGTGGATGGAGTCGCTGGCGAGATGCGAGGGGACTACGCTTGGACGAAACGCGCAGGGGCAAACTCTTACGCCAACATGCTTTTCCTTCTTCTCCGCCCCGCGCCGGGGGATTGTATTTGGCCCCTCTGTTTTGCTTTCCCGCCCGTGGTTTTTTGGGCTTCTGTTGCTCTGCCTTTCCAGCTCACTTTGTTGCTCCCCGTGGGAGCGCCTCCCGCTCTGCGCTCGATGGACGCACCGGCAAGCGGCGGCTCCGCTCTGCCGGTCGCGGTGTTGCCAGCGGCGTTGGGCGCCACGGCCCGTCGCAACGGTGGCGGTGCCGCAACGCCCCTGGTGCGGGGGTGCCTGCGCCGCGCCCAGTGCGGGGGCTTTCTCGCCTGTGGCGAACTTCAATCCGTACGGGCGTCGCGTGGTCGGGAAGATTGAGCAGAGATATAAAAGGGCATAACGGAGGTGCGCGGCCGAGCAGCAACGCGGCACCACGCGGGAGCGATGCGACGGCGACGGTGACGCGCGATCCGTGCGAGCGGCCAACAACTACAACGGAGACACGCAAGGGTGCGGAGGAAGGTGCTGATGCCTTGCCACGAAACCGCCGCGAGCACAGCGTGGACAGGGGTTTCGACGCGCCTTGCGCGTTACAGACCTCGAAGCCCGTGCCCTGTGCATCGTATACTTTGGGCACGGAGGCGCCTGCATTAGCTCCCTTCAGTTTATGGACGCGCCACACGGATGTTGTCCTGTTCTTCAGTCCTGCGTTGGTGCCGACTGCCAGCGTTTGCACCGAGGGATGAACCGTGTAGTTGTTGAATGTTTTTATTTCGTTTTTTTGGGGTCCTGTTCTTGTCTGTTGTTGGAGGAGACTTGGCAGCAGCGCGGCAGCAGGGGGCTCCTGTGCGGGGGTAAACGTGAAGGGAGCACCTGAATTGTCCCCGTCTCTTTGCTTTTTCGTGTGTGTTTTGCTGCGGGGGTGTGAGCGCAATGACGAGGGGGCTCGTCCACTGTGTCTGTCTGCTGCGGCCCCGCATTCAGGAAAAGGGTGACGCACGCATTTGCGTGTGTGTGTGTGAGGGAAGGACCATTTCCGTAACGGGGGTAACTTCGCTTCGGCTTCAATCGGCCGGGTTCGGTCGGTTATTGCTGCTTGCCGGGCCCTGCTTGCGCGTCGGGGTCGAGAGCGGTGCGCAGAGGCGGCGGTGCGCTGGCCGTCGCAGTGGCTTGCGGCCTCGCTCTCGCACTCCCCCTCCCGCGGCCTCTCCGGCTGCCTTGCCCACCTTCTTTCCCGCCTCTTCTTCCCGCCCCCCGCAGACAAGGCATTTGCGACTGCCGCCATCCACGACAAACCAACACAGACACTTCCCTCACGCCATGCGCCGTCCGCTCCGCGCCGCACTGCCGCTGCTGTTGCTCCTCCTCGCGACGACGTGTTGCGTCGGTGGGTGCCTCGCCGCTGCACACCGCCGTGCGCTCGACGAGGCGGCGATGAAGAGCGGCCCGCTGCCGACCGCGATGGTGCGTGAGGTGCCGCGCAAGGGGGAGGGCGCGGCGCAGGCGTACACCGTCGCCGCAGCGGGCGAGGGCAAGGAGTGGGAGCCCATCCGCATCGTGGTGTCGATGGAGGATCTGAAGGACGCAAGTAAGTACTGCACCAAAGAAGGAGAAAAGAAACCCGACTTCAGGGGAGAAGAGCCAGAGTGCAGGAAGGATGAAGTTGTGACCGCGGACTGGAACAAAACCTTGGTGAACGAGGTCATCCCCGTGGCTGTCAAGCTGCACGCGGAGCGTCTGCTCGTTCGACGCCTGAAGACCCCGCTGAAGGTGCCCAAGTTCACATCGGAGCATGGGTTTTGCCAGTACTTCAAGGTCCCCGAGGGGCACCACGATGCGGGAGTTGAGAATGCGGACATGGTGCTCTACGTGGCTGCCGGGACGGGCTACGGGGCGTGGGCTCTCCCGTG
>NW_021705558.1:0-2302 GCF_003719485.1 Trypanosoma conorhini | reverse complement strand
ATCTTTCTGCAGCTACTGTTGCATGACGCGAAGAGAAAAAAAAATAATAAACAAAAACGACAACCCAAGAGTGTTTGCAGCGTGCTTTTACCTTTTTTTGTTTTTTTGTTTTTTTTTGGCTGAAATGCAAGGAAAAGAGACCGTGTCAAGTGGGCGGCTTTTTATTGTTGTATTACTTTAAATTTTGTTTTCCCTTGTAGCTCGCATCACTACTTCTCTTCATGGACATAGATGACAGGTCTGCCTTTTTTATTTGTCCCAAAATGCACGGGCTTAACATTTTTCTTTTTCGAGTTGTCCCACAAAAAAAACCAACGGACAAAGAGAATTCAGTGGGAAAGCAGAGGGAAAGGCAAAGATTAACAAAAACGAAATAACTGAGAAATACATGAAACTGGATCTTGTGATCCCCGGCATTTTTTGGACAATAAATAAATGGTAATTGTTCTTTGGAGACTTTCTGTTTCGTGCCCATATCATTGTTTTTTCTTTTTTTTTCTGTCGTTGAAATTGTGTTTCTGTATCTTATTTTTGCTTGTCCCTGGACTGAAGGCGAGTATTGAAACTCTAACCGCAGCGTAGTTGCACACAAAGAGGCGGCCAAAGGCGCTAGGAAAAAGCTTTTCGGCACTTCCGTCCCGATTTCTTTTTTTTCTCGTATATGGAGTATGTATGAAAAGCGTGTGACATCGTTGATTGCTTGGGTGCAGGAGGTGCGATGAAACTCTATCCTGCCCCTTCCCTTGGCGTGGCGCTAAATTCTGGAATTAAGCCCTGTACTTCCTGCGACTGCACGCGACTCAAGACAAGTGGGCGGAGAGAGGGCAGAAGACAGTGTGACGACGCGAACCAACGACAGTTTCTCCGTGGAGTTGTGTTAGTGGACTCGAGATTCCTTTGAGAAGGTAGGCTTCTCTTTTATCCTTTATTTGGAGCTTGTTTTAGGGAGACGAATCCTGTGACAAGTTTTGTTGGAGGTGAAGTTTTTTTTTATTCCTTGCCCTGATTTTGCTGCGCCGCATTTTCCACTTCTTTGTGTAGTGACTCATTATGCTCATCTCCTCATGCAGTATGTCTTCCTCTGCCCTTTTTGTCTTTTTGTTTTTGCCCTTTCTCTCTCCCTCTCAGTATCCTTTTGGCTCGTGGTTGGTGTTTAGCTGCGGCTCAAGGCAACTACTGCTACAGCAAAGGGAAACAAGATTAAGAAAAGAATGTCCGCGCGGCGTATGGGAAGTTCACGCCGCTGGTGCGCAGGGAAGTGCCGCACCTAGTGCTCCGCGGGGACAGCGGCATGCAGGATCGGAACCCGACAGCGCAGCCCCAAAGGGTTGAAGAAGCAATGCAGCGACAAAAGTGGATCCTCACCAGTACGGTGGAAGACGTACTGCGAGGGAGAAGATGCTACAAAATAGGTAAAATCAAGCTGAATAATTTCTTCCCTAGCAAATTGGCCAGCAGAGGAGTCGTGAAGGCCAACTATGTTTCTGTGGGGGTGCTTGTTCGCAAGCCAGGAGAGTACGTTACAGACACGGCGCTTCTCCAGGACAAGCATTATCACAGAAACATAGTTGGCCTTCACGACTCCTCTGCTGCCCAATTTGCTAGGGAAGAAATTAGTCAGCTTGATTTTACCTGTTTTGTAGCATCTTCTCCCTCAAGCAGCACGTCCTTCACCGTACTGGTGAGGGCCCACTTTTGTCGCCGCATTGCTTCTTCAACTCTTTGGGGCTGCGCTGTCGGGTTCCAATCCTGCATGCCGCTGTCCCGGCGGAGCGCACCTCAGACTTCTTACGGTTTTGGACCCAAGCTCCGCTGTCGACGAAGAGCGCAATGCCTCGAAGGGGATGTTTGCCCATGAGCCAGGCGAGGGATGTCACGGAGCCGCGGATTACGAACGCTCTCAATGTACCGGCGCGTCGGCGTCGTGCGGGAGCACGCAAGCGTGTGCAGCTCGGGGTGACAACTCCTTAGCACTGGAAGCGCTGTTCAGCGAAGGCGGTCGACCTTCCTATTGCGTGGGTGAAACTCCAATCAACCCTTGGCGTGGCTGCGAAGGAGGGACACGGCAGGGCCAAACTTGAGGAAGCGTGTGCGAAGGTGGCAAATTATGGAGTGGAACGCGAAAGGGCGAAGCGGGACTCCGCAATGGCAGCTGCACCGGTTTACTCTGGGGGTCTCTGCTTGACGCGGGGTGGAGTCGCGCCGTTGTGGCTTCCCGAGGGGGGAGGCTGAGGAAATGGCGGTGCGAGTGGAGGTGAAGGAGCGACGACCAAACACCAACACGGTCGTGGGAGTACAATTT
>NW_021705552.1:0-2319 GCF_003719485.1 Trypanosoma conorhini | reverse complement strand
ACTCTTCCTATCTTTTTTTTGGTATATGCGTGTGGGCCCTCCGCAGGCTTTTGCTTTTTTTTCTATTTGCGCCTCGGCAGGCACACACAACCGCACGATAAATATAAACTGCAGTTCGCGTGGATGATTCTCTCCTGGCCGCGGCGTGCACTCGGTGGGCTGCCGCCTTTTTGTTCATTCCATCTGTTCTGTCTCCGCTGCCCTCTATTTGTTTCCTCCTTTCTCTTCCTTCGCCCTCCCCACCGCCTCGCAGCCCAGCGATTCTGCTGCCACTACTACTGCGGCGGATGGCGACGATGCTGGCGGTGCGGCGCCGTGCGGTGTGCGCCCTGGCGCTCCTCGCGCTGCTCTGCGGCTGCGGCTGCGGGGCGACCGGGGATGTGAATGTGCCGGTGGAGGTGTCGTGCCTGAACACTAACGGCAAGTTGAGTTGGCGCGTTGCCGGCGGGAAACCGTCTACTTGGAGGGAGTGTCCTCAGGCAGTGAAGGATTTTGGGGGGCAGTGGAGGCGATGCTGGCAGCAATTCCCTCTGCATCTTTGCCGGTTCGGTGTACCTGGAGAAGTTCTCGAATGGGAACTGCCCTGCATCTCAGCCAACGGAGGGCGCAGACGCTGTTGCGTTCACGATGCCCTGTACGGCGGCTAAAAACAGTGCGCTGCACAATCTGTCGAAGGGCGAAGCCGTCACCATCAATGCAACGGCCAATCCACTGGGCGCGTCAGGCGATTGTGAGTTCCCAACCCCCAGTCAAACCGCGGCCGAAGTGCAATCTGGCGCAGCAGGAACAGAGACATCACCACAACAACAGTCATCTCCGGCGAAACCCCAGCAAGAAGGCAGTGCGGCAGGAGCCCGTGCGGGGAATGGAGCCTCCACTGCTGTTGGGGAGCAGCCGGGCACCGCGGCGGGCCCCACCGGAAGTCGGGAACCATCGACGGGAGGCCCTCGGGAAACTGCAACGCCATCGGTTGACACTGCGGCTTCGTCAACACAGACGGCAGGGGAGAGGGCAGCAGATGGAACGAAGACGACGACCACCCGAAGTCCGAGTGCTGGGAGCAACGCGGACATGAGTGTCGCCATCGCCGCTGCGTGGGTGCGTGCACCTTTGCTGCTGCTGCTACTCGCCTCTGCTGCTGGGTGTTCCTGAGAGGCAAAGCTGAGAAGCAACCGCACGAAGACACGCACACCCTGACAGGGACGACGCGTACGTTTTGCGCGCTCATTTTGCTTGTCGTCCCTGTGGGACAATACTTCCCCCTCTTGTGCTCTGAGGGATGCTTTCTTCTTTTTTTTTTGCTTCGCCACCCCATGCACGTTCCCATGGGCGGCGCACCCTTTTCCCCCTCCTGCTTGCTGGTTCAACACGCACACATACTCGCACACATGGCGCCGGCCGCATTGCTGTGCGTCGCACGGAGTGCCCAAATGAGGCACGAGGCCGCGACCACCGTGAGGTGAGTGTGCGTGTGGTTGTGTGTGCGACCGGGGCAGTTGTTTCTCTTTTTTTCTTCGTGCAGGTGTTAAAATACACACATGCATCTCTCACAGTCCTCTTGTGCTGCTGGACGCGAGAAGTAAAACAACACCACCTGCCGAAGTGAGTTCGTTTTATTTTCATTTAATTTTGGGTAGGCGTTGCGGGGTTTCCATTTCTTTTATTTTGGTTTTAATTTTTTTTGTTGGGGCAACTCACTGCGGCACAATTTTAGTTTGTGCGTCGTGTCCGCCGTTGTGTCGCTGCGTGTCTCCGTGCCTTGTTTCCCCCTGCCGCCGGCTGTGCCGCCGACACGCCCCCATTTCCTCCTCCTTCCCGCTAGAGGCAACTTTAGTTTGCGGCGACGACGGCTCTTTTTTTGTTCTCCGCTGCGGCAGGCTGTGCGGCGGGCTTCGGACCCGCCCCGTTCCTCTCGCCGCGTGCCTTGTTGGGTGTGCGCTGTGCGGCCGGCTTCTCCCCCGCGTGTCTTCCCCCTCGCAGGACGGGGGTGTCGCACTTCGCCTGCGCCGTGCCGCCCGCTGCGGCGTGTGTGCGGGGCTCTCTCTTTTGCGCTTCTCCCCCACACTTCTCTGCGTATGTGAAGGGAGTGCGGCCGCGAGGGGTTCGTCCGTCGCCGCTACGGAGGCGCAGACAGTCGCGCTGCGCCAAAACAAAACAAAAAAAGCCGCACGACGCCTGCGGGAGGCAGCGTCACTTCGCATGGCGTCCCGCGTGATGCGTGGGCCCTGCGGCTGCGGCGGGTGCGGCGGTGCACGAGTGGGGCGCGTGGCTGCCGGAGGACTCGGGGGAAGTGGCGGTCGCCGGCACGGCGCCCGTGCA
>NW_021705543.1:1468-2346 GCF_003719485.1 Trypanosoma conorhini | reverse complement strand
TTTGTGCGTTGGCTGGCGTGAATAAAACGGGACGATGGGTGCAACGATTGAAAAAAACTCGTTGCGGCCAAACCACCGGCACCTGCTGCGGCCAGACTAACGGGAGGAACTGAGGCACAGCAGCAAGGAGCGACAGTTGAAGCCAAAAGTGAGCCGCAGCTGCAGGAGGAAGGCCGACGCGACACAGAAAACATTGCAGCAGGTGCTGAGCGCGGCAACGCCGCAGGCACCACAGCGCAGGATCCTGCAGGCCCTGCGCCTCCGTCCACGGCCAAGCCGTCTGCCGAGTCTGCGGCCCCGGTGGGTGGTGTCGGTGGGCAGCCCGCGCACACCGTTGAGGGCACAAAGCAGGTGAATGAAGGTGTGCCCGCCATCGAAGTGCCGCCCAAATCGCGTGCACAGCCACAGACGGGGGGTGGCTTGGCTCAAGGCGGCGTTGACGGTGCCACGGGGCAACCGAATGCGGAAAAAAGCAGTGAAGAAGCGGGAGGCGTTGCAGAACGTCAAGCAGCGACTGAGCACGGCAGCGGCACGACAGCCCTCTTGCAGCCCTCTGCCGGCGCCGAGACCATCGCCGGGACCCAGCCGCCCGAGAGCAAAGGGCAAACGCAAGGGGCAGCGGCGGCGCAGAGCAGTGGCCACCCCGACATCGGCTCTGCGGTCACCAGCGGTCCTGCCGCTTCTGCTGGAAGTCGGGCGGGGGGAACTCCACCAGTTCCCTCCGCAGGTGGCGGTGGGGCAGCCGGCGGTCAGACCGGAGAGCCGAATGAGACGAATGCCGAAGACGCCGCAGGGTCCGATGCCGCTCGCGCACCTGCAAAGAGCGAGGCTAAAGCACCTGCAGCGCGGCCCCTCGCTACCAGCACAGATGACACCGC
>NW_021705543.1:0-1443 GCF_003719485.1 Trypanosoma conorhini | reverse complement strand
AAGGCGGCGTTGACGGTGCCACGGGGCAACCGAATGCGGAAAAAAGCAGTGAAGAAGCGGGAGGCGTTGCAGAACGTCAAGCAGCGACTGAGCACGGCAGCGGCACGACAGCCCTCTTGCAGCCCTCTGCCGGCGCCGAGACCATCGCCGGGACCCAGCCGCCCGAGAGCAAAGGGCAAACGCAAGGGGCAGCGGCGGCGCAGAGCAGTGGCCACCCCGACATCGGCTCTGCGGTCACCAGCGGTCCTGCCGCTTCTGCTGGAAGTCGGGCGGGGGGAACTCCACCAGTTCCCTCCGCAGGTGGCGGTGGGGCAGCCGGCGGTCAGACCGGAGAGCCGAATGAGACGAATGCCGAAGACGCCGCAGGGTCCGATGCCGCTCGCGCACCTGCAAAGAGCGAGGCCAAAGCACCTGCAGCGCGGCCCCTCGCTACCAGCACAGATGACACCGCGACGACGACTGGCGGTGACAGCAGCACCGCGGCCTCGCACTCCGCTTCCCTCTTTGCGGTGCTTCTTCTGCTTGCGTATGCGGCTGCCGCTGCGGTGGTGGCCGCGTGAGTGGCAGTGTGAGAGGTCTGTACACACATCTCTTCCTTCTTCCTCTATTTGCGTGTCCCCCTGCACGGACTCTCTCGCCCTCGCATCACCTCACGAGGCACACACACACACACAGTGTGTGCTCGTATATATACACATCTCCACTCATGCAGCTCCGTCGGTTTTCTTTTGTACCCGACGAGCCGCTGCCGTCCTGCTTGGCTGCATGGGCACAGCACCGTAACTGTTTTTGTCCTTTTTATTGTTTGTTTGTTTGTTCCCTTTGCTTCAGTGGGCGGACTCTCTCTCTCTCTCCCTGGATTGGGCTGTGCGGGAACAGAGAGAGAGATGGAGTGTGTGTGTGCTGGTCGTCCCACGTGTTGCTGCGCGTCCCCACTGCTCGGTGGACGCGCCCCCACGCTTCGGCTTCACTTCACGGGGGTTGCTTTATGCTGTGTGCGTTTGTTGCTTGACTGCACCCATTGCGCGGGCTGCTGAAGTGTGATGTGTATGCGTGGCACAACCTTCGGGCGCCCCCTCTCCTTCTCTCTTTCTATTGCTGAATGTGGCTGCGTGGGGTCGTGTGTCTGTGTGCCTATCTTTTTGCTTCTCTTCCCCTTGCATTCTCTTTTTGGCTGGCGGTGGGTGTTCAGCCGCAGCGCAAGACAACAACTACTACAACAAAGTAAGAAAATCAAGAAACAATGACTGAAAGAAGCGAAGGAGAAACTCACGCTGCCGCGGAGAGCCCCGCCACTAATGCGCAGCGTCGGTGGAGGTCGGGGTCCGACAGCGGCGGTTCCAATCAACCCCCTGCACAGCGCAGAAGGATGGAAGAAGCACCTGCGGGGCCACAGTGGGCTCTTTACAGTACCGTGGAGGAAGTGCTAAGGATTGAGGGAGT
>NW_021705551.1:0-2328 GCF_003719485.1 Trypanosoma conorhini | reverse complement strand
GTTCCGTGCTCACACGCGATGGGGTGTTGTCGGCATCCCCCGCCGTGCGCTCTCCACTCGGACTGCCGACAGCATCCACGCCGTCACCTGCAGGAGAAGGGACCGACGTTGTTTGCTCGTTGCCTCCGGCCGGTGTAGTAATCGTGCCGTATGGCGGTGGAGGGGACGCACCCTGCGGCCCTTTCGGGCTTAACTCCGTCCCCTCTGCAGTTTCCTCTTTTACTGGCGGTGACGGTGAAGGCCCATGTTTTTCTGCGACCGTCGTCGTTACTGCCCCGCCTCCGACTTGTATTTTTGAGTTCGGCGGCTGTGTCCCTGACAGTGATGAATTCCTTTCCCACGCACCACCGCCACTGCCACCGCCACCGCCACCGCCACGGCCCGGCGGCGGAGCTGGAGAAGAACCGCCACTCCGCCCAGCCTCTTCGTCTTCCTCTTCACTGTCGCCGTCAACTTCTTCTTCCGCATCTTCAGTCTCCAATGGACCCGGAACTGATTCCGCTTTCTGTTCAGTTGGGCCTATGCCTACTGTTATAAGTGTGGGCGGTTGGCCTTGAAGGGGTGACCCTTCTTCCTGCGGCAGCGCAGACAGTCCTCCTGCTGGCGGCGCCGGCCTCGAAGGGGCATCGATTGTCTCCTTCTGCTCCGGCTGATCCGTAGAGGAGCCTCTCCCTCCCGACACTGTCCCCTTCCCCTCCTCCGTACTCTGCTTTTCGCCCAGAGGGCCGGCCGGCTGATTATCCTCTTGACTCTGGACTCCGGAAACAACCCCACTCGCGGTGTGGGTGCCCAATCTAGTGGGCACATCCTTCCTCTCATCGTCCTGCAGACTCGCCCAAAGCCCACGCACAAACTCCGGCTTGCGGCCGCAGTACTTCGCACGAATTTCCGCGTCGGTCATGTCCGTCGCGACGGCCCGCAAGTCCCTCCAGTCGCTCTCCGTGCAGTAGTCCACCTCTGACGCCCGGCCACCGCCGGCGGCGCAGCACAGCGCGCAGAGGGCGCACACCAACAGCGCACGGCCAGCCATCGCCACACTCCTCCCACCGCGGCACAACACACAGACACACACACGCACAGCGTCTAGCGAGGGGCAGAAAGAAAACGAGAGAGAAAGGGACAAGCACACACAGACATGAGCAACCCGCGGAATGGGTACATTCGACTAACGCACGCCAACAGAGAAAGAGGAAATGGTCGAGGCATTGCCATCCCGCTAGGAAAGAAAAAAAAAGCAATGGCAGAAGAAGGTTTTGTGCACGTTCCTCCGCATGTGCCTTCACGAGAGCCCGCAGCGGGGCCCAAGGGCCCCTTCCCTCCCGCCACACACACACGCGCAATGCGCACGCCGCAGTTACACACGCCGGAGCGCACTCCCCCGCACAGGAAGGAAGTCACCCCGCCACTCTCAGCGCACGCGGCGCACGCACTGCGCGGAGGGGGCCGCAGCACAAAAACACACAAACAAAAAGAGAACCAAAACTAAAACTAAAAAGAAAAACAAGCACTCAAGAGGAAAAAGGCGCCCCCGTGGCGCGGGGGGCCTCCTGCGCCCCCAGACACCGCCCACGGGGGAAAGGGGGAAACAAAAAACACGAGAAAACAAACACTTCGGCAAGTTGTGCCCGCCGCTCCAATGCGAAGGGGATTTGCCCTCAACACGGAATAAAAAAAAGGGGGAAAAAACTAAAAGAAAAACAAAAAAATGATAAATCCAGGCGTTTTACGGCGGCGGCCGGGCTCATCGGGAGCTCGCAGAGCGGCGGAGGGGCAGAGCTGCGCCCGCCAGCTCCCCAACGCGGCCCCTCGCAGAAAGCGGCGCGGCTGACGCCCGCAGGAAAGAAAAATAACTTCAAGCAAACAAACCGTCCGCCCACTTCTTTGGGCCCCGCTGGCCGCCTGCCCCTCCCAGAGGCTTCTCAGCAGACAATCAAATACATCACGCAGGCGCGGCGCAAGGCGGACCCCCGCTCGCAAAACAATTCATTCCACAGGTGCGGGGGGCGCCCGCACCGTCGCTGCCTGCGGCCCCACACACGCGCAATGCGCACGCCGCAGTTACACACGCCGACGAACGTGGACGGTGACGACTGGTTCCTCCATTGCGGACAATGACGACTGGCTGAAGCTGCTGCGTGGCTGACGCCTCCCGGGACTCTCATCTCCCCCAACGGAGGGGTTGAATAGGCGCAGCTCATCGTCACTGCGAAGGAAAGACATGAGCGGCAGAGACGTTTTACTTGGTTCGTCGTCAAGTGAAGGTCTCTTGGCGCTTTTTCCCCATCACGCGGCTCATTTTTGACCGCCAGCCGCTCCATCGCCACGCGG
>NW_021705550.1:0-2329 GCF_003719485.1 Trypanosoma conorhini | reverse complement strand
TGAGAGTTCCTACTTCGTATGCTGCTTTTTCTTAAAACAAGCCCTTTTCCTTTCTTATCGCTATTGGTCGTACCTCTCTCTCTCTCTCTGTGCCCGTTCCTTTGTTCTTGCTGCCTGGTGTCTATTTCCATAACTCGCACGTCCCCCACAACGACGAAGAAAAGAACTCTAACAAGCTAACCAAACTAAATCATGCTGTCCGTTAACTCGTCCAACTTTCCGCGTGGCGTTCCCACCGCCTCCTTTACTTCGCCGCTCATGGATTGTACGAGTGCCATTCATAACTCAGACAACATTCAAAAAGGCGCGCCATGTTACATCACGGCAAAGGGTGCCGCCACTCTAGCAGCTATGGGGAAAGGTAAGGGATTGACACTTGCCATTGAAAAACCGCAGACGCCTGTGCTTCCGCTGCAACGCACGAATAATCCGTACGCAGGTACGTCTGCAGACGGCTCTCCCTGCGTCCCCAGATCTCAATTTTCCACAGAAACGATTTTTGTGATGTCATACAAGGAGGAAGAGGCAAGACGCTTGACTACAGTGCCGTCGACCTCCAACGAGCCAAGTGTGGTGGTAACGGCAGCGCAAAACAACACCGGTGTGGCACAGGGTCATGTCAACAAGACCAACCTACCGCCTGCCCCCCGGAACGGAACAATGACGCAATCCGCCTGCTGGTTCCCACCTTTCAAGGCGGATGCTGCTGCAGCACCCACTGCTACACGGAGCAATCGCACGGGTGCGGTGTCAACGCCGTCCTCAAGTCGCGCCGCAACAAGGCGTGTGGAGATTTGGAATGCCCGTAACAATACTTCGGCCCATTCAACCCTTGCCAGTACTTGGGATGCCCCAGCGACAAAAACGGATTCAGTAACGCATGTCCGATGCAGGCGTATATACGTCAACGGACGCCCCATGACTGTGTGGCTTAAAGAGGATGAACAATAGAAGGGATGGCATGTGTGCAACCATATTGCTGCGCAAGTTTTTTTCTTCTTTCCCCCTTCTTTCTGCCTGCTGTCAGAGTAACAAGAGCATACGAAAAATAAAAAAAAATAATAAAAAAAATAACAAAAAAACACACGCGAAAAGACGAATAGAAGCGGGGTTTAATTGAGTGTTCCCTCCAGCTTTTTTTTTCTTTCTTTGTTTCTTTTCTCTGGGGTGCTGTCCCCTCCTCCCCCTCTTTTTTTTTTCTGGTTTTGGCTTGGGCTTCTCTGTTGTTGTGCTGCGGGGGTGTCTTCGATGCCGTTTTAGGAGGGTGTGGAGGGGATGGGTGGTGCGGACTAGAAGGGGTAAATATGTCTGGGTGCCATTTCCTTGTGTTGTCTTTTCTCTTTGGAGAAGTGATACGTACGCATTGGCTTGTGTCAATGTGTGCGCGCGGCGACGTACTCCATCGCTTTTCTGTGGGGTTGCGCACGGTGCGGCTCCACGAAGAGGAATGGCGGCATCATTGGAAGTTTCTGATTTTGTGACTCAGGCCAGCGTGGGTGCTGTCACTGGTGCGTCAGTTGAGCTGGACGATGGGGGCAAACAGGCACGAAGCGGAAGGAAACTGGAGTGAAAACTAATCACCCACCTCTTTTCACTCTCTTTGTCCACGCCCACACACAGTCACAGACGCAGACATACCAGTGCATGCACTCATTTGCTTCAGATCTCTCTGGCATTCTTTATTTTATTGTTGTGGCTGATGCCTTCTTCACACCTACTTTGTTCCTCATTCGGCTTTGTTTCTACACAACTTTCTGCGCTTCTGCGTTGATGTGTGAGACATGTGTGTGGATAGCACGCGTTCTTATTGGTTTTGCAGCTTTTTTGTTTGATTTTGTCGTATTCGTTGCGTTGCTTGACATGCTCCTTTCCTCGTATGCATCCAAAAAAGTTACTCCCTCTCCCGCCCTTACTTAGAGAAGGGGCCGGGGAGCGCGGGCTGAAGAGCAAGGAAAACGAAGTGGTGGAAAAGCGAGGTGGAGAGAGACTGGCTATAACGCGCGTATGCCGTCATGGGCGTGTGGATAGGAGTGTATGGGGGTCGAAAATAGAGAGGAGGAATTGCGCCTGTTTTTTTTTCTTTATTTTCTTTCATCGTCCGTTCACGTCTCAGAAGTTTATTTCCCGTCGATCGGTGGCTTGACTCCCCCTGAACAGTGAACCTAATTCCCACGCAATCCATGCAAATAACTAGTGTGACCTTGTGCGGTACTTCACCCGACCGCCGCCCCTCCCACCATCCCCGTAGCTTATTCCCTTTTTTTTTGGTTTTGTTTTTTGGTTTTGTTTTTTTGGGTTGTTTCCTGCGGCTCTTCCACATGCAGGACTA
>NW_021705549.1:0-2334 GCF_003719485.1 Trypanosoma conorhini | reverse complement strand
GTGGCTGCTGAACTACATGGAGGAGGCGGGACTGCGGGACGAGGATGTCGTGGTGACGTTCGACGGCGCTGACACCTTTTTTACCGGACCTCTTGCCGCAAAGCGGGCTGTGGAGGGCTTCTTGACAGCGACGGCGCCCAGCGCAGACGCCTTCAACGCCACGGCGGTGCATCGAGGCGAGGCAAGTCCCCCCATGCTGTTTGAGAGCGATTCGGTCTGTTTCGCACCGCAGATAAACCTCGTGGTCCTTCGGAGCATCCAGGTCACTTTGAGCGGTGCCGTTGGTTTTACGAACTTGTATGGAAGGCCGCGAACTCTTCTGCGGACCAGCGCTTGGTGCAATCGCCGCCTTCGGGGTATCGCTACCTCGCTGCTGGCGGAATGGTGGGGCGTGTGTGGGCGATTCGAGAGGCGTCCAAGGCCTACGCGAGCCTTTTGGCGAAGAGTGATGAGTGGTGGTGCGACCAGAGCATCTGGGCGCTGTTGTTTGTGTGGAGCGTAACTCAGGACCCTGTTGTGGATCCCGCCCTTCGCATACGTTACGGCCTTCTGAGCCTTGACTACAACAACTCCTTCTTTCTCACGCCGCGTAAAGGGCTTTTTGGGTCTCCGGCGGTCATTCATTTTCCCGGAGCATACACGCAGTGGCGCAAAAAATTGCCTGGACTGCTGAACTACACACAATGGTTTCATCCGCTGCGGTGCTATCCCACCTTTGCTCAGGTGGCGAGAGCCTTGCTGCAGAACGCCTCTTTGTCCGTGTATGATGTGACTCGGCGAGCTAATGCGGTGCGCTTCCCTGACGTCTGCTCGCTGAATGACGTTCTCAACCGCCGATGGTTGTCGCGCCCGCAGCCAAAGTGACTGCCTAACAGTCACCGCTTCTTGTGGTGGCGCTTACGCGATCAGCGTCTGTGCTACATTCTTGCTTGCTTGTAAATCAATGGGATTTTTTTTTGGTTTCTACATTATCAATGTTTTTTTTCTATGAACTGGTTGGTTTAAGGGGTCGCTAAGTGGGAGGTACATGCACGCTTTCATGGCTTTTTTTTGACAGGAACTGGCCCAACGTGTGTACTCCCCATTGTAGGACACTACTCCATCCACGGAACAGAAACATGGAATCATTTGGAGTCATTATGAAGCAAAAAAAAAAAACTCTTTTTGCCCACACTTACTCTGTTTTTCAACAACTTGTGCTCTGATACAATCTTGCGTCTCGCCCGGTCTTGCTCTTTACTCTTTTTTCTACTGCATCGCTGCTGTGTGTTGGTTTTTTTCCCCCTTCGCATGTTTTGTTCTTTTCCCTCTTTTCTTTGCGTAGCTGTAGGCACACACAACCACGCCGTCGTGATATCTAACTTTTGTGGCCCACGTGGATGCCGCTTTCGTAGTCGCTGCTGACGGCGCCGCGTGTGGTGGAGGCTGCTGCCTCCTTCCGTGGGCATGAAGGGAACAGGCACAGCGAGAGGGAAGAGAGGAAAATTGCGCCGCGCCTGGCTTTTTGTTTCCTTGCGGGTGGGCAGCCGCCTGGTGTGCTCTTTCTCCTCGCCTGAGCGCATTGCGGCAGAACGTGACACCGCAACGAGGCGGTGGCCCTTCCTTCCCCGCGGGTGAGTGGTGCCTGCGCGTGAAGAGAAGGAGCATCATCGTTGCTGTCTCTCTATTGCCCCACGCCCTCTCACGTACGTACCCCTCCCAGAAGAGGGGCGAGCTTCGTGGGCGCGTGGCGGGGCCGCACGATGCGGTGGTGGGGGTTCATTTGGCTGCGTCGGCAGGAGGACAGTGGGCGAAGTGGCGCCGCCCCCGTGCAGTGAGTGTGTGCGTGTGTGTCCTGCACCGTGTGTGTGGGCTGCGGTGGTCCTATCTCTCTCTCTTGCTGAATGCGGCTGCGTGGGGGTCGTGTGTCTCTGTGCCTAGTTTTTTGTCTTTTTCTCCTCTTCTCATGTTCATTTTGGCTGGTGGTTGGTGTTCGGCTGCGGCGCAAGCCAACAGTAAGTAGGGAAGTGAAAAAAATATTAAGAAAAGAATGTCTGGAAGAGGCGAGGAAGAAGTTGCCGCTGCTGCGGAGCGCCCCGCGAATGCCGTGCTGCGGAGAGGGCGCCGGTCGAGGCTGGGGCCCGGTGGCGACACGCAGCGGCCAGCAGCGCAGCGCCGAAGGGTCGAGGAAACACCGCAACGGCAACGGTGGCCCCTCACCAGCACGGTAGAAGACGTAATGACGGAGGGACTCTACGACTCTGTGCTAAACGCGCAATGCAGTCACGTCTTGGAGTTTCACGAGGGCGAAGGAAGCCACAGACGGGTGCGAATGGAGGTGAAAGCGGGCCAACC
>NW_021705545.1:0-2337 GCF_003719485.1 Trypanosoma conorhini | reverse complement strand
CTGTGCTGCGCGGCTGCGTGCATGGCGGCTTTCGTGGCGACAGCGAAGGTAAGGGGAGGGCTCGTGTTGTAGGGCTTCGCCGAGTGTTTCTTGACAGGAGGGGAAGAATCTACCGTCGGTGCAACGCTGCGGTCCATGGTGCAGGACTTTTTCTTCTGCAGTTGGCGGAGAAGGCGAAACACTCTTCAATGTCACAGCTCGGGTGAGTTCATTCCCCTGTCGAAGGTTTGGACGTGAGACCCGGCAAGGCTGGAGACGCAACCGATCCTGTGGGCAGCGGAGGTGGGGCGGAGGCACGTCCTGGCGGCGGAGTGATGCCCACCGCCCAACGGGGTACTCTGTCGAACGCCAGCGCCAATGCGCTGCCAGCTAAGGGCGTCATTGCTGACGTCTCGCTTGGCAAGGCAAACAGCGGCGGCAGCAGCATCCCTCAATGGGGTGCGTGCGGCGCAACCGCGGCTGCAGCTGGCGCTCCTGCCTTTGGCGTCTGTTGCTGTGGGCAGAGGCTAATGGTGTGGATAGGGGCAATGTTTCTTACCTGCTTGGACGAACCCTTTTTTTGTTTCCTTAATGATTTTTGTTGTTTACAGAGTTGCATTTTCCTTCCTTTCTTTGCTGGGGGCCTACCAAATTTTTTTTGGAGTATTGTGCTACTTTTCACAGAGCGTAAATTTGTTGCCAACTATTTTTGTGTGATTTAAATTGCGTATGTGTTTTCTGAGGACGTTAAGGGTCTCCTTTGTGGTTTCATCCAGCTTAACCCTCTCGCTTCTACGAAATAAGGCGGGCTAAGAGCATCTGGCAATTGCATTTCTTGCGTACGCTGTGTACTGGAAGAAGTCGGTAGACTTGATTGTGCTTAGCTATCTTCTTTGGACTTTTATTGAGGCATATGTGGGGCAGTGTGCGAAATCATTTTCCGCTGCTTTTGCTTTGTAAGGGTTTCACGGGGCAGACAAGGCGTCGCTTATGCTACCTGAGCTTCGGCCAATGTTGTAGGGAAGCCGCGCCCGTCATTCCCACAGCGGCCTATCGCCCGCCCTGAGCCTTTTGGGTTTTGTGTGTTATGCATTATTCCCTGTCTAATCACTCTGATGAGCCGCACGACAGCTACCGTCGCAGAACAAATTCGTCTCTAAAAGATTTGCATGTGAAGTAGGGCATCTCGAATGGCTTGCGGCTCGTAAACAGTCTTTTTTTTTTTGACGACTAGCCGTCGTATTCTGGACGTGTCGAGTTATCGCTTTTGCTTCCAAGGGTGGAGGACGCCAAGGCAGGGAGCAGGTGAAACAGTTTCATCTCACCGGGACCCCATTTTTCTCCATACGCTGCGGGGCGAGGGTGCTGGAAGGCAATGTGTGGCGCATTGACACCATTCCAAGGGCCTGCTGCTGCAGGAACGACAATTTTCCGCGACGACTACGGCAAACGCGTGCCATCCTTGTTAGCGTTGCAGCATTTAAAAGATAACAGCTGGGCAGAACTGCACCAGCCCAAGCAGAGCCTTATATATATTTATTTATATTTATATTTCATCGAGCGATACATGTCTCGCATACCAAAAGTGAAAAGAGCGAAACAATGCATGATTAGAAAAACCACAGCCTTTACCTCCACCTGCGTTAAAATTCAAAAGGAATGTTATTACTCAAGAGGGGAGAGGAAACAACAAAATAAAAAACTTTTATAATATAATTTGCTATTCTCCTCCTCAAAGAACTTGAAATTCACACGGTAGCCAAAATGCATACAACACAGTCAGGCGAACGAAACGTTCTTTTGCCACTGCTGCAGCAAGGAGAAGCAAAGAACCCACAAAATTATGCTTTGGTACTCGTTTTTCTCGGAACAGCGAGCGTAGGAATTGCCTCGATGGGCCTTGCGTGGTGGCACCGTGCGGACTACTTTCATCACCAGGGGTCCTATGACAGTGGTTGGGTTGGTTACGACGTGTTCACGTTCATTGGCCTGCTGCTGTTCACCGCGTGCTTCTCTGTCGGTGTGACGCTGCTGTATGTGGGTGTGAGCGCCATGCTGCGCATGTGGCACAACACACTGGGGCTGGCCGCTTTCTGTGCCGTGGGCACAGTCTTCACTGCGGTTGGGTGCCTGGGAATGGCCTGGGGGAAGGAGACAATGCAGTGCCTGGGAGTCTTCTGCGTCAACACCAAAAAGTACGTGGAGGTGCCTGGGATGAGGCCGGAGGCTGGCACCGGTTTCCTTTCGACCATTGGCATCACGGTGTTCTTCTCGCTTGCGCCGATGGGCCTCATGATGCTGCTGCAGGTGCCCTGAGGGCGACCGGCGTCGATCGCCGTGGGCTTGCGCCAAGGCGCC
>NW_021705546.1:0-2335 GCF_003719485.1 Trypanosoma conorhini | reverse complement strand
CGTCGTAGAGCACACTTCCTCCGCCGCGGGCAATGACGGCCGGCTTGGAAGCTGCCGCGTCGCTTGCGCCACCCCGGACGGTCATCTCCCCCCCCNCCCCCAGCCGAGCGAGGAGTTGAAATAAGCGCAGGGCATAGTCATTTTGAGGAAAAGACGTGAGCGGCAGGGTTGTTTCGTGCGGTTCGCCTTCAAGCGAAGCTTTATAGTCGCTTTTCCCCATCACGCGGCTCATTTTGACCGCCAGCCGCTCCATCGCCACGCGGCAGGCGTCCTCCACACGCGTCGCTGCAACCGCGTGCGGCACGCCGACCCTCCACCGCTCGCAGATAGGACGCAGCACCCGCAGCCGCCGCGGGGCCGCGAAGGTGCCGAGCAGCACAGCCAAGACAGTCACGATGGTGTGCGAGACGCCGCTCCTGGCGGTGGACGCGGAGGCCTCTCCGCCGCTGGACGTATCCTCGCCGCCGCCGTCAAGCTCCGGCATCAAACGGTCAAGCCGCAGCGCGGCGAAGGTGCGAAAGCTCGTTTGCCAAGCACCAATTCACTAAGGTCGTGCCTCCCGCCCTGCTCTGGCGCGGGCCGGGGCGGGTCTGGAAGGAATATGGGTTAACGTTTTCGGGGCGCGCATGACCCGGCCGATGGTTGGGAGGAGAGTGGGGTCGCGGAGCGATCTTGCTGCAGAGACGGCAGACACTGGCGTCGCGTGCGAGGGCGGCCAGACTTGCCGCTTTTCTTATTGCAATGCTACCGCGTTGGCACTCTGGCGCGCCAGAATTTCGAGGGCGATGCTGGTCGTACAATTGTTGAGCCGCGCCGGTCTCCCTCGCATAGAAAAACATGGTTCTGTATCCATGGTAGGTAGTTCGGGGTCTTCCATGCGCGTTTAATTGGATGATGTTGTGTTTTTTTTGGTTTCTTTTTCTGCGAAGGAAGAATGAATACATAATTAAAAGGATGTTTCGTCTTTCGATTACCCATTGTCGCTGCTGGGTTTTGTTGTAGTTCATTTTTATTTGGGAAGGTCGAAGGGGTGCTCCATACCCTCGTTGTAAACCTGAATGGGGAGAAATTTCTGTTTAGTGTATCAGTTTTTTTTGTGTTTCCTATGCTACTCTGCTTCTACGACATATTATTGTTGTTATTATTGTTATTATTATTACTACTATTATTATTATTACGGCTAGAGTTCCATTTAACGTATGCTAGGATTTTAGTGTTGCCTTTAAACCGAAATGGAGAAGGGAAACCTTCGTTGAACGACTTTTTTTTGTTGTGTGTTGTTTCTATATATATATACAGTTATGAATGATTCCTTTTTTTTTTACTCTTTGCTTGTTCGCAAAAGAAAGATATCTAGCCCTTTTTTTTGAAGTTGCTGTTTAACATGTCAAAAGCGCCGAATGGAACGTTTAGTGACGCACAGCTTCAGGCAGTCAATGCATTTACCGAGGCACACTCTCTGCTCGAAGTGATGCTGAGGAAGTTCTATGCGGTGGAGCGAAAATCAGGGGATCCCTTTTTGCTTAGAGTAGTAGTAGCTGGTAAAAAGAACGAAAATGCCAGTCGTTCAGCCGGATTATTTCTGTCAGAACTCTTGGATAAGGCGGTAGAAACTAGTGAGAATCCTTTATCTGAGAAAAGCACCACGATGATGAAGCCTTCCGGGTTGTTGATTGAATATGATACTCATTTTATTGAGCTTATTGAAGGAGTTGAAAGGCACATCATCCTTTTTTTAAAGCTTTTGGAAAAACACTGCGCAGAAAAAGAAGAGGCTAGTTGTTCTGATGTACGGATATTATATTTTGTTGATGATGTCCACTCTTCATCATCAGCCTCGTTTCATTATATTGACAAGGTGCCTGCCATGAGTACAGAGGACGAGATTCAGGAGAAGACGGAGGAAGAGATCGCTAACATGATTGTAGAGGATCTTCATAACTTAATGAAGCTCTTGGATATGGCGGCAGGTGAACCAAGCAGCAAACGCAAATTGTTATTGGACAACCTTAGGGTTACTCATCCTCTACTTTTCCCCCGCATATCATCGATCAACACATATCTAGGAGGGGATCTCTGTCTTACACTTTCAGAGTGCGTTAGTTTGTTTGGAAAACTGCCAGAGTTGACAAGAGATATTGAGTTAAATCATCCTGTTGAAGACCCATTAAAATATTGATGATTTGTCGTCTTTTTTTTAATGGCTTTATGACTTGCCTTATAAAAAGATGCATATATGTAGATATATAGGATGCATCGTTAAAGAAGCATTTCCACTTGACACGATGTAGCTGGCTTCGTTGCTGTTTGGAGATGTGGTAATTGTTTGGGTTTT
>NW_021705544.1:0-2338 GCF_003719485.1 Trypanosoma conorhini | reverse complement strand
GTGTCGGCGGCACAGCCAGCAGCGGGAGCAAACAGGACACGGAGACACGCAACGGCAGTGGCAGACACGGCGCACAAACTAAACGTGAGCCGCAGCGATTCATCCCCAACGAAAATTGAAACAAAACAAGGAAGAGAGAGCCCAGCAGGACCCGGGGTTAAAAAAAAACCTCGACATGTTGTTTTTTGCCTCACTTGTCCAGCAGCCCAAGAAAGCTATGTGTGTGTATTTGTTGCCTTCGCAAAGCAAAACGATTTCCATGCAAAATGATTACCCTCACGCGCACACACGCATCACGCTTGCATCTCACGGTGTCCGCGGCCCCGTGCCTCATTTCGGCAGTTCTTGCGACTGCACAGCCACGAGGCCGGCACCGCGTGTGTGTGTGGGTGGCAGCAGCAAACAGAAGGGGAAAAGGGTGCGCCGCCCATGGGAACCGGCATGGAGTGGCGAAGCAAGAGAAAAAGAAAAGGGGAAAAGAAAACATCCCTCAGAGTGCAGGAGAGAGAGAAGAATTGTCACACATGGAGAACATGCAAAAATGGCACAAAGCGCAAGTGTCGTCCCTGCCAGGGTGTGCGAGTATATTTGCCCTCACCACCTACGCAGCAGCACAGGCACAGGCAAGGGCAGCCATGAGCAGCAGCGGCAGAGGTGCACGCATCCACGCAGCGGAGATGGTGTCACCGCCGTCTGCGTTGCTTTTCGCGTGGCTCCCAGCACTCGGGCTGCTGGTCGTCGTCGTTGTGGTGGGGGTTCCTTCCGCCGTCCTGCCTGCCGCGGCTGTTGGCGAAGCCGCAGTGTCAGCCGATGGCGCTGTAGTTTCCTGAAGGCCACCTGCCGATGGCTCCCGACTTCCGGTGGGACCCGCCGCACCGCCTGGCTGCTCCACGGCGGCAGTGGAGTGCCCGTCCCCCGCACGGCCAACATGCGGAGTTTGCACCGAAGATGACGCTGCTGCTGTAGCTGCCGGCTGCGGTGGTGTCGGTGGGCCCGCTGCGCCCGACTGTAATGACTGTCCTCCCTGAGATTGCGGTAGCGACGGCACTTCAGCTGCGGCTTGACTGGGCGTTGCTGGCACACAATTGCCTGACACGCCGAGGGGATCCTCCTTTGCATTGATGGTGACGGTTTCGCTGTTCGACAGCTTGTGCAGTGCGCTGCTTCCATCCGTCGCACAGTCCATCGTGAACGCAACAACTTTATCCGTGCCCCCATCCGAAGGGCATTGCACCGTCGAGGACAGGCCCATGTACGCAGACCCGGCAAAGATGCAGAGGGAGTTGTTGTCAGCAGCGCTTCCACTGCTCACAAAATCCTCCGGTTTGCTCGGGCACGTGCTCCAAGCAGAACCACTCTTGCCGGCAACGCGCCAACTCAACTTTTTCGCAGAGTTCGGGCACGACACCTCCACCGACACGTTCACTTTAGCTGCAGCCTACGAATTCGTCGCCCCGTAGACGGAGGGGGCGCAGCAGCAGCCGCAGAGCAGCGCCAGGGCGCACACCGCACGGCGCCGCACCGTCAGCGTCCTCGCCATCAGTAAAAATAGTGGCAGTAGAGTCGCAGCAGAGCCAGTGAGCTGCGAGGCAGCGGGGAAGAAAAAAGCAAGAGAAAAATAGTGAACGAGAGAGCAGATAGAAATAACAGAAAGAGGGCGGCCCACCGAGTTCACGCAGCCACATACACAAGAGAAAGCCGCACACGGCAGTGCCACCACCGACTGCGAAAGAACCGTCCACGTGCCCTGCAATCCGTACCGTGTGGTTGTGTGTGTGTGTGGACTGCCGCGGCGCAGGTGGGGGGGGGGAGGGCAAAGGGAGGGCAGAAGAAGACTAGTGGGACTCGGGGCGGCAGTGCGGCATTGCAACAGATTGAGAGTGCAGACAAGACCGCCCCCGCCAAAGAGAGAGGCATCGCGCCCGCCAGCGCAGAGCACCGCTGCAAAAAAATATAATAATGTACTGCCCTTCCTCGCCCATCCTCTGCAGCGCGCCGCAGAACGTCTCCCGTGGCCTTCCCGCCCGCCACCGCCCCTTCTCGCGTGTTGCGCCTCTCTTTTTATCCGCACCGCCTGCCCGCCACCGCAGCGGAGCAAACAGCAGCGGAGCCCGCAACACACAAAAGGCAATCAAAAGAAAAAAAAGCAACGGAGGGTAAAAGAAAAAAAACAAGGGGCACATGTTGGCGAACGATGTAAAAAGACTTGTTCCACCCCCATTGAAGCAAATGGCGCGCACAGAGAGAGGGAAGCAAGAGCGACAATAAAAAAAAATCCCATCTAGTAAGAAATGCGGCAGCAAAAGGCAGTCGTCCCTGTCCCGCGGAGCAGTCACCG
>NW_021705434.1:1682-2733 GCF_003719485.1 Trypanosoma conorhini | reverse complement strand
AACCCTCACCCTCACCCTCACCCTCACCCTCACCCTCACCCTCACCTACCTACCTACCTACCTACCTACCTACCTACCTACCTAACCCTCACCCTCACCCTCACCCTCACCCTCACCCTCACCCTCACCCTCACCCTCACCCTCACCCTCACCCTCACCCTCACCCTCACCCTAACCCGCCGTCGCGGCCATCGAGGGTCGGGATCGTGTGCCATCATCATCGCCATCACCGCTGCTGCTGCGTGTGCCGCGGCGCCTCGTGTCATCGTGTGCGCCGTCGTTCCGCGCGGCTGGAGAGTGTTTTCTGTGTCTCTCTTCTTGCGGGGGCGGTTTAACATTGTCGTTGTTTCCCTTCATCTCTTGGATGATTGTTTTTCTGTGTCTCTCTTCTTGCGGGGGCGGTTTAACATTGTCGTTGTTTCCCTTCATCTCTTGGATGATTGTGTGTGCATTCACTGTGCGCCCTCCCCGCCGATGCCGACGCACCTCGCCGCTCTCTGCGCATCGCTCTCTCTCTTGTTCGTCTTGGGGAGGGCCCCTCGGCTCCTTCCGGGGCCTCATGGTGTGTGTTTTTTTTCTTCTTTTTTGCTGTTGTGTGCACACGCCTCTCCGTTTGCGGATTCACTCGCCTCGTCGTGCCGCAGTGCCCGATTCGCCCCGCATCGGCGGCAGCATCGTGCCTGACTCGGCGGCGGAGCTGCGTGCCGCTTACTCTTCTTCCTCCTCACGGCCTTCGGCGCAGCCCGGAAGAACGCGTCATCCCCACACTCTGCGGGGCCCGCCCGTGGCATCCCGGAGGCCCTGCGTCCGTCCGCCCGGATTCGCTTCCACCGCCCGCTGGGCTCGGAGTTCGGCGCCGCATCCCCCGCCCAACCCCACCCGCCCCTCGCACACACACGCACCCACCCCGCGCGGTTGGCGCGTGCCCACCACGCAAAGCCCCCCCGCACGCTGCTGTGTGCGCCGCACCCGGATTGGCCGGCATGGCGGAGGAACAAAAAAAAAACNGAAATGACCCGGAACGCGCCCAGGAGGCGACTAGGCGATGCCT
>NW_021705434.1:0-1288 GCF_003719485.1 Trypanosoma conorhini | reverse complement strand
GCCGCCGCTGGGCCGTCACGCCGCACCCAAGACGCCAGTGCCCTGATGCCGGTCATCCACTCCGCATCCGAACACACATGATGGCTGCGTGCTGGAGAAGATGCTTGCTTTCTTTCTTTTTTTTTATTGCTGGTAAACTCACTTCAGCCTTCAACGACATCTTTTTCCTTCGAAGGAGGCTTCCCCAATGTCGTTTCCTTCCCTGTTTCCCCTGGCACTTCAGTTGACGTTGGTGTTGGCGGCTTTGTTAGTGTCGAGGATCCCTCTGGTTGTCCTTCCGTCGGTGCTTCTTCTCTGCCGTCTGTCGAAGTGCCGGCGGAGCTGTCGGATGATTGTAGCGATGTCACTGCACCACCATCGCGAGATTGAGACGGAGCGATTTCGCTTTGCTTCTTGGTCATTTCCACCTGGTGTGTTCTCCGTTATGTGCGTGTCGTCCACGTCTTCTTTTGCTGAGGCGTCGGCTCTCTTTGGTGGACCTCCTTCAGGCGTGTGCAAGTTTGTTTCGTCTTTTCCCTCGTGTTCCCTTTTTTGGTCCTCGGGCCCTGTCGAAGGCAGTGCCGGTGTTGGCTCCTGCAGGTTTTTCTGTGTATTTATTTGCCCCGGAGGAGTCGCAACGTCGCTTGGCCCGTCCGGCGAAGTCCCAAGTTGCCCTTCGGCGGCCTTTCCGCCAGTAGAAGCACCCGACGGTGAGTGCTCTTCCGTTTCGCCCGATGGCAATGGCGATGGCGACAGCTCTTTTTCTCGTGACGGTGACCCGCCCAGTCCTCCGGGCCCCCTTGGCTGTCCAGTTGTTTTTCCCTCTCCCAGAACCTCGGCGCTGTGCGTCTCCGCCCGCGGATTATCTTCCCCTGTTACTTTTGCCTCGGCGGGTTGTGCGGTGCCGCCGCCGGGGCCAGACGCACCCCCCGCCTCCGCCTCGCCACCGCTCTGCAGACTCGCCCGCAGCCCCCGCACCAACTCCGGCTTGCGGCCGCAGTACTTCGCCGCAATTTCCGCGTCGCTCATGTCCTTCGCGACGGCCCGCAAGTCCCTCCAGTCGCGCTTCGTGCAGTAGTTCCCCTCCGCCGCCCAGCCCCCGCCGGCGGCGCAGCACAGCGCGCAGAGGGCACACACCAACAGCGCACGGCCAGCCATCGCCACACTCCTCCCACCGCAGCACACACGCACACACGCACAGAGAGTCTAGCGATGGGCAGAAAGAAATAAAGAAAGAAAAAGAGGATAAGGCGAAAAACAAACACAGAGACACACACGCACACACGGAGGGCCCGCAGTTTGGGCGCCG
>NW_021705541.1:0-2355 GCF_003719485.1 Trypanosoma conorhini | reverse complement strand
GTCAACCAGCGCCGCCGCAATGAGTTTATCTTCCTCCGCCGGCGGCGGGTGACTGTCCCAGAGCTCATGGTGGCGGTTGGCGTCTCCTGCGACGATCGCGGTAGAACCGAGACGCCGAACAATGCTTGCAAGTTGAGCAGCATGAGCCAGTGCCGGTGGGGGGTTGTAAGAACTCACCACGCACATGCTGGGAAAAGCAGGCGGGAACACGCGAACGGCAATAGCCTGCAGGGGGTCGGTGCCAGGGAGCGTCAGGCACTCGCACGGCAGGGTGTGGCGGACCAGAACGGCAACGCCGCCGCCGCGCCCGCCGCAGGCCCGGTGGAAGTCCGTGTACCCAATGAACTTCGTCGCCGTGGCATGCTGGCTCTTGACCTCCTGGAGGAGAACGATGTCTGGCTGATGCCGGGCCAGACGCGCAGCTAGTGCGATGTTCTTGACAGGCGAAAGGCCCGCGATGTTCAGCTGTCAGACGACAACGAAGCCGTCCTCATCGGGGCCCGGGTTCTTACGCGGAAATCCCCGCAGCGGGTGATGTCGACGGAGTGACTGAAACGAATCGGTCGTGCAGTTTTGTCGGCCGGTCTGCACGCAGACCGCTTCGCCTCCCCACACCGGACACGGCGCGGAACCTTCTCGAGGGGCGAGGTCGTCCTGGTCTCCGTCGCGCTCGCGGCAGTGCCCCGCTGCGGAGTTCTCGTGGCCCAAAGCCTCGGCACCGCGACAAGGAGCGAGTTCGTCGCAGGGGGAAAAAGGTCCCACAGTTTGTTCTTACAAGCCTGGGCCGGGTCCAGGCTAGCGAGACCCAACGGGTTGCGAAGGAGCCGAGCCAGTCGCCCACCAAAATAGAGCCCGGGCGCCCCCAATCCCTCCAGGCCGAGTTTGGCTTTTCTGTGCCCCGCGGGGAAGTAGCGTTCCGGCGCCTCCTCACACACAAGCTGTTTCTTAACCACGGCGTAGTATTTGCCCTTGCTGTGAGGTCTGCCAGCGTGGGCGCCCGCCCGTTGGCGAGGGGTTGAGGGGCGGCGCGGCCACTCTGTGCGCACAATTCGCGCCGAGGAACCTTTGGCATCGGTCCCGCCGCGCCCTCTTCACGGTCATCGCATGGTCGTTTTTTCTGGGGGCGCTGCCTTTGGACACGGCCAAACAATCCCTGGGCGTGACTTGCTTCGTGCGCCGTGGACAGATGCTTCCGGAGTGCGTCGCGGGAATCACAAGACTTCTCACCGGCGCGTGCGGGGGGAGGTGCTCATCCGCTTCTTCTTTTTTATATGCTAATTCGCCCGCGCGGGGCGGATTTCTTTTTTCCCCAGCGGGACCAACAAGGCCGCTGGGCGGACGCCCCGCATATGCCGGGGGAACTGCCGCGACGCACGCCGCGTGCCCCTGCGCTCTCAGGGCCATTCCGCCCTCCCTCCGCTGGACCCCGTCCTTTCGCCGGGGCCGGGATTCGGTTGGGCGCCCGGCTTGCTGAAGCGGCGACTGCTGACCGCTCACGGCCCGGGAGCAGAAGGGTCGCTTCGGTACGGCGCGCCGCCCACACGCGACGAACAGCCCACCCGACGTGTTTGACCCGCAAACAGCAGAAGCATTTGAGGCGCTGCGGGCCCTCCGTCGCACCGAATGTGGGGAGTATTGCATAGTCGCGGTGCAATGGGAATGCGCGGCGGGAAGCGGTCTGGGCGAAGTTTTCGAGCATGCGCACGCGGGTCCAGCTGGGCGCCCACGCGCGTTTTGGGCAGCACGGGCACTCTAAGCGACCAGGGTGGCCGCGAGAGAACTCAGTTCACCACAGGAGCCTTTAGGGCGTGTTGGCTGCAGCGGTCGGCCTTTGTGCCAATTGAAGTGAAACTGCGCGCGGCAGCGCTTGCCACAAGCGGGGCATCGAAGACCGAGGACGCGCTGATGGACGCGCTCTCGCGGCGGCGGCCGGGGTTGTGGAGGAGGCGACGGGGCTCTCGCGCGCGGTGCGGTGCGGGCCTCGCGAATCGCACTCACACTTGGGGGGCGGGCCTATCGTGTGCTTCGTCGTCATGTGCGCACCCGAAGCGCCTCTCCACCAGTTGTCGTGAAGACGCATTTCGCGCAGACGCTTGCGTGCCCCTCCGGCGCGTCCGCCAGGGCTCCTTTAGCCGCCCTTAGGGCCCGCGCCTCGCCGAGGCCACGGTGGCTAATCGCAATGCGTGTTCTCGCGCGAGTGAGCGCCTGGCGCGCAGGCCTTGAAGCACGCCGGGCAGAACAGTGCCTGGCACGCTGGGACTGCCAGCGGAACAGCCGGCGTGTGCGTGTGCGGGGGAGAGGGGTTTCCCCGAGGAGGGGGGTCCTCTACGCTCGGGGCAGCCGACACCACGGACA
>NW_021705483.1:1424-2576 GCF_003719485.1 Trypanosoma conorhini | reverse complement strand
CAGAGTGTTCCGCAACCCCCGTTCCATAGCGACACACTCCGCTCTATAGCTGCAAGCCAGGATGCCCGCACCTGACACTCTCCGAACGGAGTGACCCGTCTTATTGTACAATATGGCGCCTGCACCAGAGGAGTTATCCAGTTTGACTGAACCATCCGTCCAGAGCTGATAGTCCGCATTGCGAAATCGATTCACTCGAACCATCGTGTGTTTGTACTTTTCGGCTTCTGGAGCGTCAGCCTTTAACCCGCCCGGAGGTGTTACATTGAAGAAGGGGCGCGCGGCTAGACGGAGGGTAGAGGCGTAGTGGCGCTTATGGAAGTCATCTACGGTTTCATACGTCCCTTCCACCTTCTTTAATGCAGCGCGGACAGTGTGATCAGAAGGGACTAGCCGTTCCGCTGTCGCTGCATGTATGCCTCCCCGCACCTTCGCTTGTAAGTAAAACTCCAAGGCCTTGTATGTGGCGTAGGCGTCGATTGTACACAGTCGGGCCTCCTTGAGAATGTCATGGCGGTTGGCGTTGCCCGGCACTCCCGCTATCACATGGGCTGCTCGCGCCTGCAGTCGTTCCAAGGCATCGCGAGAGGAAGGTGATGCGAGAAACCACCATACAGCGATGCCATAGCAGACACGAGCGCGAATGAGGGCCATGTAAAAGGCACGCAGTGTTTCTTTGGATGGACCCCATTCCGGTGAGGCAATAGCGCGCAGCTGAAGGAGCTTTCTATTGCCCGAGTCCATCTTCTCACGTACGTGCTTGCCCGCACCTTTATGGGGTTGCAGAATATACCCCAATAATTTGGGAGTTCGGGTTTCCCGTAGCTGCTTCCCCTGCACTGTGAGAACCAGACTATTGGCGTACCGAACCCCAAAGAAGGTGTACTGCGTCTTCTCTACCGACACCTCCATGAAGTTCTCTTCGGACCACTTCGAGGTGCAGTCTAAGCCTTCTTGCAACACGTACTGAATATATGCTCGGTCCGAGTGTCGACAAATCAGCGTTAGATCATCCGCAAAGAAACCGTGTGCGAGATTGGGAATTGCATTGAGTCGCACACTTAAGGAGTCTATTGCTATGATGAAGAGCAGTGGGCCTAGTACAGAACCCTGAGGAACACCACATGTGAGCTTTACATCCTTGGAGTAGGT
>NW_021705483.1:0-1203 GCF_003719485.1 Trypanosoma conorhini | reverse complement strand
TCCGCAAAGAAACCGTGTGCGAGATTGGGAATTGCATTGAGTCGCACACTTAAGGAGTCTATTGCTATGATGAAGAGCAGTGGGCCTAGTACAGAACCCTGAGGAACACCACATGTGAGCTTCACGTCCCTGGAGTAGGTGTTGTTGACACGCACTCGTGCAGTTCGGCCACCCAGAAAAGAGCCAATCCACCGTTGGAGAACCGGAGAGATACCAAAAGACTGTAGTGCTTGCATGATGCAGCCATGATCCACGGAGTCAAAGGCTCTGGCGTAATCGATGAATACCGCCGCCGTCCTCTCTTCGGGGTCATCGCGTCGTAGCGCGGCAATCACCATGGCCAGAGTGTCGAGCGTGGAGTGCTGTTGACGAAACCCCGACTGCTGAGGTTGAAGTTTGTGTTCCACAGCATCTCGAAGACGCCTGGCTATCATGCGTTCCATCAGTTTACATAGTGTGCTGGTCAGGGTAACCGGACGGAACGAGCTCAGATCCGAGGCTGGTTTATTCGGTTTCAGCAGAGGGATAATGATGCCTCTTCTCCATTGCTTTGGTACCTTGCCACTGCGGAGACTGCGGTTGAAGAGTCGCAGGAGCATGGCGTGCCCTACCCGGCCCATCTCCTTGAGCTCCTCGCAGTAGATATTGTCCTCTCCCGGGGCTGTTCCATTATTGAGCTCACTGATGGCCTGGAGTAGCTCCCCTCTGGTGAGAGGGGGGTAGTCAGCCTGAGGCACCGGAGGAAGAACCATAACAGGGGCTCCAGTGGCGCGGGTGGATTTGTCTCTGTACAGAGTGGCCAGCGCGTTGGCGTGCTGGGTCTTCGTGAGGGGGTGGTCTTGTGCTACAAATACGGGCGTTGAGATGGGCCTGGGGGCGTATATGGACGCGAAGAAGCTTCCAGCTTGGTCCATCCGTGACGGTCATCTTCGAGGTGCGTTCCCTCCATCTATCCACAGCCGTCTGGACTAAGAGTTGTCTGCGCTGTAGTATGAGAACGTCCCGCTTGCGCTCACACTTGCAGGCTCGAATCGCCACATCGAGCTCTGTGAGCTCTCTTGTCCAGAATGGAGGGGCGACGCCGCCCCCTTTCGGCACGGTCCGTTTCGCCGCCGTGCGAATTATTGAGGAGACTTTAGCGTTTAATGCGTCAATGTCGGTCAGGGAGCGGCTGACCGTCGTACGACATTTCTCCTTTACTAT
>NW_021705540.1:0-2356 GCF_003719485.1 Trypanosoma conorhini | reverse complement strand
ATAATTAATATTATTTATGCTCACAGGAGGGGTGTATATTGGTGTGTAGGAGGGGTGTTTATGTTGTTTATGTTGTTGGTTTGTTATTGTTTACACGTTGTTTATCTGGATGTGTTGTATGTGTGGTGTGGCTGTGTAGGTTTATCTCAATAAAATAGAGCCTGAGAATCCAGAAAATTAGGTTTTCGGAGGGGCGTTCAAATTTATACCCTAAAAATCATGCATGTCCCCCGTATGTTTTTTGGCCATTTTTGGGGTTTTGTCAAAAAGTGGGAGTTCGATTGGGGTTGGTGTAATATAGAGAAAGTGGGAGGGTTGGGGTATATTTGTTTGTTTGGTATGGTATGGGTTTTGTTTGTTTTATTTATTTGATTTGTTTATTTACCTATAAGGGGTTTGTGTGGTGTTTGTTAGTGCTCTATGTGTGAGTTGGTTGTGCGAGATACGTTTGTAATATTTTGATTTATATTATTTGGATTCTTGGAGGGTGCCATGTATGGGTTTGGTGGAAAATGCAGTAGAAATATAATTGGCGTAGAAAGTATTGTTGCTAGGTATTCAAATTTAATAAATTGTTGTGCCCATTTAGCTGTATTGTTTAACAGTATTTGGTGCAGTTTATTTGTACATAAAATGGTGGAGAGCAGAGTTGTGGGTTCCGGATAGCGTGAACATTTGTGTCAATAAAATTCGGAAATCAGGACCCCAGAAATCCAGAAAATTGGGTTTTCGGAGGGGCGTTCAAAATTATAGGCCCAAAATCATGCATGTCCCCCGTATGTTTTTTAGCCTATTTTTCGATTTTGCCAAGATAGGGGAGTTCGATTGGGGTTGGTGTAATATAGTATCTGGGGTACTTTTTAGGGTGTGTTCAAGAGTTTTATATTTGTTATTGAGTGATTTACATAGATATACTTATGAAACTATTATATGAAATATCAACAATAGAAAATGGGATGGTGGTAAGTTATAAGATGAATTTCTTAATTGATTTCTATTATTCGTATCATTATATTTAATTTAATTATATTACATACTTTGTTACTTAGGGGTTTGGTATAGCTACTTGTTGTTTTGTTTTGTGATAGGATTGGGATATGTTGTTGTAGTGGGTGGTTGTGTATACTGGAAATGAAAAATAGGTGTATTTTAGGGCATAAAAATATCTCGAATTTCCCGGAAAATTGGGTTTTCGGAGGGGCGTTCAAATTTATACCCTAAAAATCATGCATGTCCCCCGTATGTTTTTTGGCCTAAAATTAGGTTTTGTCAGAAAAGGGGAGTTCGATTGGGGTTGGTGTAATATAGAGGAAATGTGTATCTTGGGTGTTGTATATTTGTTTATCTGAACTTGTGGGGTTACTTTGTTTGTTTATTTGATTGGATATTTGTGTGAGTAGTTTGTATAGGGTTTGCTGGTGTGTATATGGCAACAGGGTTGGATGGGTTTAATTTATGATGATTTAATGTGCATTGTGTATGCTTACGAAGGTATCTATATAAAAATCAACAATGTGAGATGGATGTGGAAATAACATAGAGGTAATCATATTTATATATTCTATTTAGTAGATAATTATATTTAATTTGATACTTTCCTTAACGGTGTTTGGTGTGTTTGTGTTTGTGTATAAAATGGTGGAGAGTAGAGTTGTGGATATCGGATAGTGTGGACATTTGTGTCAATAAAATTCGGAAAACAGGACCCCAGAAATCGAGAAAATTGGGTTTTCGGAGGGGCGTTCAAATTTATACCCTAAAAATCATGCATGTCCCCCGTATGTTTTTTGGCCCAAAAATCGATTTTGTCAGAAAAGGGGAGTTCGATTGGGGTTGGTGTAATATAGAGAAAGGGGTGTGGTTTTGTTAAGGTGGAATTATTTATGATAATGTATGAATGGTTATGTATATGATTGTGAATATCTATGAAAAATAACATAGAAAATAAGTTGAAAGATAATATGAGATGTAATAGTTTTATTTCTATTTATATATTTGATAATAACAATATAATTAATATTATTTATGCTCACAGGAGGGGTGTATATTGGTGTGTAGGAGGGGTGTTTATGTTGTTTATGTTGTTGGTTTGTTATTGTTTACACGTTGTTTATCTGGATGTGTTGTATGTGTGGTGTGGCTGTGTAGGTTTATCTCAATAAAATAGAGCCTGAGAATCCAGAAAATTAGGTTTTCGGAGGGGCGTTCAAATTTATACCCTAAAAATCATGCATGTCCCCCGTATGTTTTTTGGCCATTTTTGGGGTTTTGTCAAAAAGTGGGAGTTCGATTGGGGTTGGTGTAATATAGAGAAAGTGGGAGGGTTGGGGTATATTTGTTTGTTTGGTATGGTATG
>NW_021705375.1:1386-2974 GCF_003719485.1 Trypanosoma conorhini | reverse complement strand
TGCGGAATCACAATTCCACACTCCTTCGCTCAGAAGCCTGCCGTGACGCCACAAAGCCCCAGCAGGGCAAGCAGCAATAGCCAATTCACGCACCCACGCACAGCGCCGTCGCTCTCTGTGTTCATCGGGAACGGCCCTGTCATGTTCTTGAAGGCAGCGGAGCTGTTGCTTAAGTGCGGTGCAGCGTCGCGTGTTGGCGGGCTGCCTGGCTGCCCAGGCGCCTGAGCCGTGGGTGCCGTGGCGGCGTTGCTGGGGGCCCCGTGGCCGCCGTCCGCGTCCGCCGCAGTTTGGGGGCCTGCGCCATTTTCTTTGGCGGCAGCGTTTGGCGTCTCGCTGGTGGGCGCGGCGGAAGCAGACGGCACGCCGCCAACGGCCTCTGGCGCGTGCGACGGAGGGGTCTGCTGCGCCTGGCCGTCATCCATGGGCCCACTCTGCACAGACGCGTCACCCACCGGGCCCGCCGTGCCTGCACCGTCTGCGGGAGGCGAGGGCCCTCGTTGCCGCTCAGAAGTTTCCGCACCGACGGCCTGCTCAGTTGCGCCTGGGCGAGGAGCATCGGCCGCATCCGGCGCTGCCGACGGTGGGGACGCCAATGCATCGCCACTGTCTTCTGTCTTTTTTTCCTCCTCCTTTTCTTTTTCATCCTCCGCCTCTTCTGCTTCCTCTGTGTCGGAGTTGGGCGTGAGTTTAGAAAGTGTTGGGGCGTCGCCTGCTTCTCGGTCTGCTTCCTGCGTCAACTGAGTAGCCGCTTCTTCTTCAGGTGTGCCCTCTTCTGCAGGCCCCTCAAGGTCCCCCTCATCCTCATCCTCATCCTCCTCCTCCCCCTCTCCGCATGCTTCCCCACTGGACGTTTGCGTGGCGCAGCCCGTTAGCGTGCCAGGTGAATCGCTGCTCGCAACAGCAGCAATTTGTTCGGCGGTACTTTTATTTGCGATTAGCCACCGCTTGTACACTTCGCTGTTGATATCCGTCCCGCACTGCAGCGTCAAGGCAACAGTGTCCGCTGCTGCGGATCCACTGCGCCCGTGACGGCGGACGGGCGCCGGGTACATAAACACGGCCCAGGCGCACACGGAATCACTCGGGCTGTCCAACTTTCCACTGAAACCAAGCACATCATCCATACCGAATGAACACGCCTGCCACGTTTTCTCACCGGCGACGCGCCAACGCAACTTGTTGCCGGTGTCCGGGCACGACACCTCCAAAAACACATTCACCTCCCCAGCATTCGCACCGCACACAAACGAGGCGCAGCAGCCGCAGAGCAGCGCGAGGAGCGCCAGGGCGCACACCGCACGGCGCCGCACCGTCAGCGCCATCCGTAAAAACAGCGGTGGTGGTGGTGGCAGTAGCGTCGCAGCAGAGCCAGTGGGCTGCGAGGCAGCGAAGAGGAAGAAACAGAGAGAGAAATGGGGGGCGCGGTGGGGTGCGGCGCAGCGAGTGAGAGCAGGGAGAGGGAAGGAAGAAAAAGACGGCAGCCCACTAAGTTCACGCAGCAGCGCCCTGCAGCCGCACGAAAAGAAATTCATTCCGCCCCCGCCCGCGCAGATGTCTTTGGCGGTGCCAGGGCATTTAGGAGAAACAC
>NW_021705375.1:0-779 GCF_003719485.1 Trypanosoma conorhini | reverse complement strand
GGGGCACGCGGCTTCTGGAGCTCTTCAGGAAGGCGAGCGGCACGCCGTAACCGCGAAAGGCACTCGCTGGGGCCAAGAACCCCACACAAGCGTGCCCCCATTCGAGGATCAAAGAAGCAACACACATTTGTGTAGCGCAAGGCCTCCACACCGTGTGCGCCACACTCCCGCTCAATCTTCACAGGCCTCCGAAACGGATTCCCCGCACCCCACAGTTTCTCGCCTTCCCGAGCACAGTCGTCTTCGGCGACCGGGGCGTCAGTCGCCCGCACGGCGCCGTCACCCGCCGCAGTGCGCCCATCGAACGCAGCCGCACTGAAGATGTCACGCGGCAGCGGGCCGACAAGCTGCATGCGACCCGCGACCACCTCCCACTACTTCTTTTCCTCCTGCGCGGGATGATGGCGCGCGTCCGCCGGGCACACGTCGCCGTCACCTCCTTCTCGTCGGGGCAGCGCATGATGGGGCGAGGCAGAGATGCGGTCGCATCGCCAGTACTCTGGAGTTATTTCCCTTTGCGGACGCCAACGCGCAATCATGCCCCACCTACAAGGCCGTAATTTTACCCACGGCAGCGGTGCTCCCTCCTCTGGCGCATCGGAGACAATACACCCTCTTGCCCGCCACGACAAATCGCTCACACGAGTTCGGATCTCGAGCTCGCCCTCGTGCCCTCTCGCCGTCTGCGTGGCCGTGTCGAACACGTCCGCCAACTCGCCTCCGAGGCAGCAGAGAACAAAGTGGAGCGGGCACTCATCGCGGTGCAGCGGCCAGTGGAG
>NW_021705538.1:1698-2391 GCF_003719485.1 Trypanosoma conorhini | reverse complement strand
CGCTGCTGCCTGCGTCGGTACTATCCCAACGGACGGGCTGGTTGGGTTTTTGTCGAACAATGGCAACAGTACCCACTGGAAGGACGAGTACCTTGGGGTGGGCGCCACGGTGTCTGGAGCAGAGAAGGTTGTCAATGGCGTTGAGCTGGCAGGGCGTGGTGCATCGATTGTGTGGCCGGTGGGCGGAGACGAGGATGGCCCAGGGCACGGTTCTGTGGGCGAAGAGGTGACCCTTGTGGCGATGGTGACCATCAACGAAGCGCCACCGACCGCCACCCCACTGCTGGGCGTGAGGACAGCGGAGGCTGGAATGTATCTGGGGCTGTGGTACGACGAGCAGAAGCGCTGGAGGACGGAGTTCAGAGCAGAAGCGGATGCACAAAGAATGACGTGGGAGGAGGGGAAGGCATACCGAGTGGTGCTCACGGTGGAAAACGGCACGGGCTCGGCATACGTCGACGGACAGCTTGTGGGGAGTTTGGAGGAGAAACCCCCGGCTGGTTTTGTTGCTTTGCCTGAGCATGTGTTTTATCCCGAAGAAACTCTGCTATGGAGGAGGCCGCCGGAGAGGGTCTCGCACATCTTCGTTGGGGAATACAGGTACGGCGAAGTAAACGCAGAGGTCCACGTGACGGTGAAGAACGTCTTGCTGTACAACCGCTGCTTCAACGCCAGTGAGGTTGCCGCTCTGCA
>NW_021705538.1:0-1673 GCF_003719485.1 Trypanosoma conorhini | reverse complement strand
ACGTGACGCCAGAGTCGCAAAGCTCTGCAGCTCCGCCACCACCCGCTCTGCTGCGAAGGGCGCCGCAGAACGCGCTGCTGCCTGCGTCGGTACTATCCCAACGGACGGGCTGGTTGGGTTTTTGTCGAACAATGGCAACAGTACCCACTGGAAGGACGAGTACCTTGGGGTGGGCGCCACGGTGTCTGGAGCAGAGAAGGTTGTCAATGGCTTTGCGCTGGCGGGGCGTGGTGCATCGATTGTGTGGCCGGTGGGCGGAGACGAGGATGGCCCAGGGCACGGTTCTGTGGGCGAAGAGGTGACGCTTGTGGCGATGGTGACCATCAACGAAGCGCCACCGACCGCCACCCCACTGCTGGGCGTGAGGACAGCGGAGGCTGGAATGTATCTGGGGCTGTGGTACGACGAGCAGAAGCGCTGGAGGACGGAGTTCAGAGCAGAAGCGGATGCACAAAGAATGACGTGGGAGGAGGGGAAGGCATACCGAGTGGTGCTCACGGTGGAAAACGGCACGGGCTCGGCATACGTCGACGGACAGCTTGTGGGGAGTTTGGAGGAGAAACCCCCGGCTAGTTTTGTTGCTTTGCCTGAGCATGTGTTTTATCCCGAAGAAACTCTGCTATGGAGGAGGCCGCCGGAGAGGGTCTCGCACATCTTCGTTGGGGAATACAGGTACGGCGAAGTAAACGCAGAGGTCCACGTGACGGTGAAGAACGTCTTGCTGTACAACCGCTGCTTCAACGCCAGTGAGGTTGCCGCTCTGCAGGAGAAGGAAAAGGAGGAGACCAGCGTGGCGGCGCCGGGGGAGGTGCCTCGCACCGCCGCACCCGCCGCCAGTGACCCGACGAACTCTGCGCACGGCGAGGCTGCAGCAACTGGCGGTGTGACGGAGGAGCCGTCAGGGGCAGCCGGCACTGGCTCCGCGGCGACCGACGCGGCTGGGAGTTCTGCGGGGAGTGCGTCGGTGCCGCGCGGTGCACCGGCGCCGGGCCTAAACAACGCCTCCGCCGCACTCGCAAAGGAGGCTGCGGGCACAGTGCAGAGGGAGGCTGGCGGCGGCGACGGCACTGCGCGTGGGAGTGTGTCTGTGGTGCTCTCGCTGCTTATGCTTGCGCTGTGGGCATGTGTTTCGCTCCTCTGAGCCGGAGAACACGGCAACGAGGGAGGAGGCGGTGCGACCCGCGCTGAAGTGTGTGCAGAGTGTGTTTGACGTTCGTTGATTGTTCTCTTCAGTGCAGCCACTTTTTTTCTTTTTATGTTAAATAATTCTTGCTTTCTTTTCTTGTTGCTTACACTCTCGCTGTGGGGGGTGAGCAAGAGCTCCCCGCGTGGCTGCTTGCGTCTCTGCCCAGTGCACGCAGGCGGGGGACGGTGCGCCGCAGCGATGGGGCGCGCAGGGGGTGACGCGTCGTGGCCCGCGAAGGACGCCACGCACACCGGAGGGGCTGTGAGGTATAAATGACCGGTGCGACCGTGAGGAGGAGTACAATGAAGCGAAATGTTCACCGCCTTTGCTTTTGTCGCGTGCAGAAAATCCACGCGCAGTTTTGCGAAGCCACGCAACAGTTCGCTGCCGCTTCACTTTCTTTTTTTCTTTGGGGGGGGGGAGGAGACACTGTGGAGGGAAGTAATTCTTCTTTTGGGGTTGGGGGGATTTATACATGATGCAGGAC
>NW_021705372.1:2497-2977 GCF_003719485.1 Trypanosoma conorhini | reverse complement strand
CCGCGGCCACCGTGAGGCACAATCGTGATGCGTGTGTGGTTGTGTGTGCGACCGGGGCACTTGTTTCGTTTTTTTTTTCGTGCAGGTAATAAACTGTACACATGCATCTCTCACAGTCCTCTTGTGCTGCTGGACGCGAGAAGTAAAACAACGCCTGCCGAAGTAATTTCTTTTTTCTTTTCTTTTTGCGAGGGGCGTTGCGGGGTTTCCATTTCTTTTCTTTTGTTTTAATTTTTTCGTTGGGGCAACTCACTGCGGCTCACGCTGAGTTTGTGCGACGTGTCCGCCGCTGTCGCTGCGTGTCTCCGCGTCTTGTTTCTCCCCTGCCGCCGGCTGTGCCGCCGACACGCCCCCATTTCCTCCTCCTCCTCCTTCCCGCTAGAGGCAACTTTAGTTTGCGGCGACGACGGCTCTTTTTTTGTTGTTGTCCGCTGCGGCAGAGCAGCGGCAGGCTGTGCGGCGGGCTTCGGACCCGCCCCG
>NW_021705372.1:0-1891 GCF_003719485.1 Trypanosoma conorhini | reverse complement strand
GTCGGAAGTGCCGGTTGCCGATGTGTCCGATGGGGAACTCACGTGGGACGGGTGTGGTGAGCCCCCAGGCAGCGCCACCTCCACCCCCTCCTCAAGTGCTGTCCTCACCTCAAACCGGAAAGGGAGTTGGGCGGGCGCAGAGCACCACCGAAGATGCGTCAAAAGAGCAAAAGGAAGGAGAAGCAACTGCGCTTGCCGAAGGTGCCCGAGCGAATCAGCCGACTGAAAGTTCAAAGCAATCACCTGCGCACTCTTCTCCCGCTGCTGAGGGCGAAGATGCCGTCGTCGGCGGGCCGACTCAAGAGGGCACGGTGGGGAAAGCCGCCGCGGAGGCTTCACCGCCTGAGAGCGCGGTGCAACAAAACGCGGTCCAGCGCGACAATACTCGCGCCTCCACGGCAGTCGCTGGGGAAACTTCAGAAGCGGCACAAGACACTGCCGGTGGCGGGGGAAGTAACAACTCCGGGAGTAACAGCGGCAGCGGCTCCGCGGCGCAGCCGCAGCCGGCGAGTTCCGTGGCGACAACCGAGACTGGTGATGCACAACAAAAGGAGCTGCCCACTTTCCAAAGCCAAACGGAAAAGAGTGGTGGCAGCAAAGAACAAGCCGCTCAGCCGGCAGCGGGGGTGGCTGCTCAAGCGGCGACCACCACCAACGTGATGAGTGCAGCGAAGGCGGTGCCCGGCGACAGCGACGGCAGCAGCACCGTGGCCGCGCACTCCGCCTCCCCCGTTGCGCTGCTTCTTCTGCTTGCGTGTGCGGCTGCCGCTGCGGTGCTGGCCGCGTGAGGGGGAGAGGGATACTGCCGAGCGCACGCACAACTCGCCCTTTTCCGTTTCTCTCTCTATTTCTGTGTCCCCCTGCACGGACTCTCTCGCTCTCACCGCACCCCACGAGGCACACACACATAATGTGCTCGTATATACACACAACTCCACTCATGCAGGCCCGTCGGTTTTCTTTTTCTTTTTGCACCCGACGAGCCGCTGCCGTCCTGCTTGGCTGCATGGGTACAGCACCGTAACTGTTTTTATCCTTTTCTTTTATTGTTTGTTTGTTTTCATTGCTTTCAGTGGGCGGCCTCTCTTGCTTTATTTCTTTCTCTCTTCCTGGATTGGGCTGTGCGGGAACAGAGAAAGAGATGGTGTGTGTGTGCTGGTCGTCCCACGTGTTGCTGCGCGTCCCCACTGCTCGGTGGACGCGCCCCCACGCTTCGGCTTCACTTTACGGGGTTTGTTTTTTATTTCTCTGCTTGTGTTTGTGTGTTTTGGGTGCCCGCACACGTTTTGTAGCCCGTGTGTGTGCGATGCACTCTGCAAAGGAGGAGGGCAATTTCATTTGGCTTCAATCGACTTTTTTTTTTCCAGTAATTCTGCCTGCTCAGCGGCGTGCGTGGGGCGGACGGGAGTAAATGCCCGGTGGCGGAGGCGCAAGAATCCGTCGTGCCGCGGCGCGGCGGGGACGTGTGGCTTTGCCTCGTCCTCCTCTTCGTGCCTGCAGCCGCCCTTCCCTCCTCCTCCTCTTCTCATTCCCCTCCCGCGGACAAGCGCTGCGCTGCCACCATTGCAGTCGTCCTTCGCCAAACTCAGGCACACACACGCTTTTCTCACGCCATGCACCGCCGACTCTGTGCCGCGCCGTTTCTCCCACTGCTGCTGCTGCTGCTCGTGCTGCACTGCGCCGGCGGGTGCCGCGCCGCTGCGGGCCGCCGTGTGTTCGACGGCACGGTGCTGAAGAGGGGCCGGCCGGAGGCTGCGGTGGTGCGTGAGGTGCCGCGGAGGGGGCAGGGCACGGCGCAGGCGTACACCGTCGCAGCGGCCGCGGCGGCAGGAGGAGGAACGAGCAGCGAGGGCTGGGCGCCCATCCGCATCGAGGTGTCCACGGAGGACCT
>NW_021705536.1:1570-2397 GCF_003719485.1 Trypanosoma conorhini | reverse complement strand
CGTTGCCTCGGCGGCGGTGCGTGCTGGATTTTACTTCTTCCTTTGCGGCAACGGCACTTTTCAGTTTTTATTGGGGGATGACGCGACCACCGTCTGGCGCCGCGACACGCCACTTCGCAAAAAACGCAGCGGCAAAGGGGCCAGTTGCCTGCGGTGTGCCCGAGGCACAGCCCAATGGGAGGGCGCGAAGAAGGCACGCGAAGGAATTGGCGGGCCGTGCCGTGGAGTGAGGACGTGCCTTTGCGATGGGCCAACACCGCACATTTGTCTTTGCGTGTGTCAGTCTCTCTGCTGGGTGGTTCCTTGTGCTCGGTGCACCGTGAAAGGGAGTGGATTCGGCAGCTGTGCCGGAAGACCGTTCGATGACTCTTTTGGGAGATCAGTGTCACAAACATATTTTTCCTCATCGTCGTCTGTGGTTTCGTCGCTCGGATCGCTGCGGCGCCTTTTGTTCGCGTCACGGTGTGCAGCTGACGCACTTCTTCTGGCGTGTGTGTGTGCGTCGTTGGCCCATTTCAAATTGAACAGTATGCACGATGCATGCTCGGCGACAAGGTGAGGGACATTTACGGTGCCGGTGCGGCGCTGCTTTGGCCGCTCACTCCGCGGCTGATCTTCGCCGTCTGGCAGTGGGCCCTCCCGCTGCCGAACACACTTGCAAGGGGAGGGAGCGTGTGCGGCAGTGGCTGGCAGCACGCAAGGCGCCACAGTCCTCTGAGCCCCTCTAGCAGTCCTTTTTTTTTGCTTTTTAATTTCCGTCTTTGTTGTGTATTATATGCGTTTGTGCCTTCTATTTTGATTTTTTATCTTCTTCTTTTTTTCCTTGG
>NW_021705536.1:0-1545 GCF_003719485.1 Trypanosoma conorhini | reverse complement strand
AGGTTCGTTTTTTTTTGTTTCTGTTTTTGTATTGTTCTTCCTTCTTTTTGGCATCGCCTTTTTGTAAGGAAGTTGGGACTGTTTTGCGTGCGAAAAAGAGGGAGGGCGGGAGCAAACGTATTTTACCCTCCCTCGACCAGTTTGCGCAAAGGCCGATGTGGGGCGCCTGGCGTCGCGGCGTGGGGGCTGCCTTGACTCCGGTGGAAACGAAAAGAAAAGGCATCCAGAGGGAAAAGTTGCAAATTGTAACGAGCGCGTCAAGGGCGGTGTGGTCAAAAGGCGCAAGGGGGGCGCGTCATCGCACCACGTGCGGTAGAAATAAAGACGGAACTGTTTTTTTATTTATTTATTTTTTCCCGCTGCCCCGTACGTGCTGGACTCACAAGAGGGCGCCGTAAATATATACATATGTATGTGGAGGATGCAAACGAAGCCATTCCCTTAGCGTGGGCGGTAAAATAACGAATGGGGGAAAGTGAAAACAACGCAGCTGGTGAAATTAAAAGGAACAATACGAAGTAGTTTTCTCTGGGGGAGGGAAAGAAACGGGTGCGTGTTTGCCGGACAGCAAAAAAGGCAGAAAATTGTGGGAGTCTAGTGCGTGCCCCAGATGAGGGCACATAAAATGGGAGATTGTTTCTTGGCGTTCTTTGGGGCTGTTTTACCTGTGGACTGATTTGTCTCCCTGCGAAAACGCGCCTGGAAGACGGCGCGAAGGGGTTTTCTTTTTTGTTGTGTTGCCTTCTCACCCACGCGTTCACTCCCTGCCACCGCTGCGGCTGTTGCTGTTAATTCCACGCGGCGGCGGCGGGGGCTTCCGAAAGACTCCCTCTGCGTGAGTTCACGGCGAGGGCCCGGTCATTCCGGAACGCCTTTGCGCAGCAATTCTTTTTTTTCTTTGCTGCTGGTGCTGTGTCTGGGCGGGTTGGGTAGATTTCACCTCATTTGGGGATGACGGGCACACGGAACAGGACTACGCGTCCTCTCTCTCCCTCTCTTTCTGTGTGTGTAGGAATTTGGGAAAAGGGCCGCATCCAAAGGGGGGACGCGGTTTAAAATGGGCTGCTGCTGCCCTCCCCATTCCGCTGCCTCTTGGCGCGTGCAACGGGCTCACGCACGAGTTGTATAAACGCAGTCACCCCCCCACTTTGCTGCGCTTCCCATTATTATTATTATTGTTTGTTTTTCTTTTGTTCTCGTTGCTCTTCGGAGAGGGAGGAAGTAAGTGATGCTCCTTTTGGCGTGTGCCCAACGCAACTGGCGCCGCAGCTTGAGGTGAGATCTTTGCCGCCCCAATGGCGCAGCTGAAGCCCTTCTTCCGCGACGCCCAAAATGAGGCCGCGACGAGGACATGTGGGCCTCTTGGATGCTACCAGCGTGTGAAGCGTTATCCGAGTGAGTAATATTCTGCCTCTTCGTTTTGGAAGGTTCTGCCGGAGTTTTTTCTTCTCTATTGGACGCTGCGCAGATAATAGAAGGCCGCTTTCATCCTTTACTTCTCTGGATCAATGGGCCTCCAGAAACTTCCTTTGGGAGCTTGTGAGG
>NW_021705383.1:2310-2937 GCF_003719485.1 Trypanosoma conorhini | reverse complement strand
GCCGCAGCAAATGAATCAAGCGCGTCCGGGTCTCCGTCCGGAAAAGAGCAGCGCCCCGCAAGAGACGCAGGGACGACGGCTGGGTGGATCACCGAGAACCCCCGCGCATTCGGCAGACGGATCGCTCATCCGTAAATATCCACGGCGGCATTCGGCAGTTTGCAGCCGTAGTCCGCGGAGCAGTGAAGCGCACTGTGCCGCATGCGGTGGCCAAACGCCCGCCGCTCCGGACGCCGAAAAGGACCGCATCGGAGAGGCGCGGGAACTTGCCGCTTCGCCGCCTCGCACAGCAGCGACGAACGCGTCTCAGCAACGTCGCATTTGCTCGCTGGAAGGAGCGGTGCTCGCGACCGGAGCCGGGGGAGGCGGCAAGCTGCGGCCTCGCCGAGGCAGTCTACGTCCGCGCGCCGCCGGTTCGCCGGTTGCGGCGGCGGATGTCCAACCCACCGCCACAAAGGAGCTCGCCGACGCCTTGGCGCGAGTGCGCGCCGCGAGGTCGACCAGGCGCTTTGGAGCCCCCTTTTTCTCCGGCGGCCGCCACGTCTGATTCTCTTTGGGGAGCTTGACGCTGCATCGCGGGAGATGCGTCTCCGGAGTGCGCCGGGGCTTGGTGCGCTTCACTGCGAG
>NW_021705383.1:0-1755 GCF_003719485.1 Trypanosoma conorhini | reverse complement strand
GCACTCTTGAAGCCCAACTTCCTCCCCAGCAAGCTGGTTTTCGCCTTGGTCGCTCCACACTGGATCCGCTGACTCGCCTGTTTGCTCAGACCATTTCGCCGTGGCGAGCGGGGGAAGGTCGGCGCGGTGCTGGTGGGCCACGCTGGGGCCTTCGGCTCGGTTGATCAATACCGCGTCCTTCACGCACTCCGCGCGCACAAGGTGGTGCCGTGCCTGAGCCGGTGGGAGGCGGACTTCCTTTCCCTACCGCGCGGTCAAAAGCCGCGTGTTAAAAATACACTCATCACACCGGTTCATTTCACCCGCGGCTCCCGCAGGGTTGCGTGCTCGGCCCGCCGCCGCCCACCGTTGCCGCGAACAGCCTCAGTAAGGAACCGGTGTGCATCCCCAACCTTGAACTTGCTTTCATCGCCGACGACCTGACCGCCACCACTCGTGCCACCGAGAGAGGGAGAGGCGCCATGGAGCGCACGCTGCGGCAAGTGTTGCGTTGCACGCGAAGATGGGTGGAGCGGAACAGATATGGAGCCCAGCGCCGCTAAGAAGTGCACGCTGTTTTGGCACCGCCCTCACTGAAAGCCTGCGGCTGCACGCGGGAGGGGCCCGCTTGTCGCAGGATTGCCTCCCGCGATCGTCGGGGCGGTTTTGATCCAGCCATTGCGCGGGGTTGGCCGGCAGGCGCGGGGGTACTTCGCCGTCGCAAAAACAAGACTTATGGAGGTCAAGTCGGTGTCAGCAAGAACATGGGGGCCGAAATGTAAAATACCGCGTCCGCTGCCCAAGACCCTCATTGGTGGGCCCCCCAACTCCCCTACGGGCAGTGGCGCGCTGCAACACGGCTTCGCTGTCGGCACTGGAGCGCCGGGAGAAGTTCCACACCCGCGCCGCCGGCGTCATCGCTGGCGTTCCCGTCAGGGCCTCTCGGGCGGCTGCTGAAGAGGAGTCTCGCCTTCTCTCGCTGGAGGGCGCTGCGTCGATGCGGGGTACCCGGTGCTACCTGTAGTCGTGCGTACGCGGCGGCGGGTTACAGCGACACGCCGAGGCTCTTTTCCCGCCTTCCAACCCGACACACTCAGCCCTCCGCCTGATGGCGGGTAAGTTGCACAAGCATAGGTGCTTTTGGCACGCCCCATTGCCGCGGAGCCCCTCGATGCCGCCAACGCGCGAATGTACTTTGACACTTCGCCGCCGGCTGGATTGGGCGCCGGTGCCGATCCGGAGGAGAGACGCAAGGGATGCACGCTGCGGGTGGAGTCGAAGGCGCATGCCCTCACACTCTCAGTGGGCGGACGGCTCCGTAGAGCTCGGAGTGCTGTCTGGCCGCGCCGCCCGCTTATATTGGCGCCAGACACAGGCTTCCATGCAGTGTGGAGTGCGGCGGCGGCTTGCTGGCGCGCAGCAGCCGAGCGGAGTGCCAGGACATCGAACTGAGCCCCGCTGAGCTCCTGCTGTGCTTTCTGAAAACGTCCGGCAGGCGCGTGGCGGGCGTATTTACAGACTCACCGTCTCTTCTGAGCGTGACTGAAACGGGCCCGACCCGAGTCACGGACGGGGTGCTCCGCCGCATTTGGAGCGTCATTGCCGGCCCGCTCCGTCGTGGCGCGTGCGCCTGCGTTTTAACTTTATTTTTTGGGCGCGCCGGCGCCCCTCACACACAGAACGAGGCGGCTGATGAACTTGCGAAAGCAGCGCTGGGGGTAATTTCAGGACGCACCCGCGCGGATGGCGGACATCCGCACCGCCACCCGCCGCCGC
>NW_021705539.1:0-2385 GCF_003719485.1 Trypanosoma conorhini | reverse complement strand
ATCGGCTTCTCGTCACAGAACGCCTCTCGCCAGGGTGAGGATGGAATTGCTTTTGTAATCATCGCCGGCGAGCGTCAGTCAGCCGATAGGAATAGTGAGCGTAGGTGTAAGAAAAAGGGGGAAAAGGAGAAGAAGAAGGCAGGGGCAAATATCAGAGAGTTAATATAATAAACGGGCTCTCAAGCAGAGGAAGTTCTCAGTGTCAGCGATCCATTTGTGTCTCATCACTTCTTGCCGCAGGCGTGCAGGTGCCAGCGCCCTCCAGTGGATGCCTGTGTGGATAGCAAGAGGCGGATAGTTGTACTGTCAGCGTGGAGTGATTCGTGTTTTTCGGTCAAGCTCATCGCCGGTAACGCGTTCAGACGCAGCGACTCAGTTTTCATCACCGTAGTGCGGGATTCAATGGCCGAATTTTGCAGGCACGCCGCATTCGTGTCGCACCAAACAGTACGCTCTTCATATTTGTGTGACTGCTAGCTGACGCCACACCTCTTCATCGCGTGCACGGCGGCTGAAATCAACTGTGCGCCAGGGTAGAGAGTAGAGAGGAAAATAGAAGAAAAAACAGAGCGACAAAGAATACCACCACGATCCATGTCAAGAGCAGGGAGATGATACCGGCAACAGAAGCAGCGTTTGCACAGCACATGTCTGGTGAACGCTGACCTCACCTTTTTTTTTGTACTTTTTATTGCTCTGACGCACTATTACCGCGTCTGGCCACGTTGGATGGTGCAGCCTCGCTTGCTTCCTCCAATGGATCCCGCTTTCTCTTCGCGCCGGACCCACAGCCCGTGCAGCCGCACACTGTGCACCCTTCCAGCCGCTTCCTCCGGCGCTGCTCCACCGGGACGCGGCAAATGCACGTGCCCTCCGCACGCTCCTCTCCACTATTGCCTTCACGCCTGCCCGGCTTGTTGCGGTTTGTGTGTTTGCTCACCATGCGCGCAGAGGCACTCGCCGTGCCGGGGACGCAGCACGCGGTGCAACATAGTCGCTCATACCCTGGCAGCTGCCACCGCCGCACAAGCCCTGCGTCAATAAAATTCATCTCACAACAGTAAGTAAGAACCTCGCTCGATATTGACTTCTCGCGATAACACGCATTGAACACATAGCGTGTCCGCTCGCGGTTGATGCGGGCAACACGCCAAAGCGGTGGGACCGGCTTCTCCAAATCCACCGCTTCAGCCTCCTTCGTGCCGCTACCGTCCCCGGCATTCTTCTCCGTGCTGCCAGCTGCAGCACTTCTGCCCTTCACGCTGCGGCCACAGGCGGGGAGCTGAGCCTGCTGCGGATCATCAGTCAGCACAAGCCGCATCTCTGCCTCGTACTCGTCAAGTTTATCGTTGATCAGTTCAAAACCTGGCGGTGGCCGCCGCATGCCTGGCCGAATCTTGGGCATTGTACTGAAGAAGGAAGAAAACTGAAACTGGAAGGCAACAAATAACAAATTCCCCTAGCCAGGCAACACACACCTCATCTTCCCCTCGACCGCAACCACGCAATCAAAAGTAAAAGAGGAGCGCTACACACACCCGTGCGCCCCTGCAGCAGACCCAATCACCGCACGACTTGCCCCAGCCACCTAAAAACCACCTGCCCACCAAGTGAAACCAATGGGGGTCCCTCCAGTGGCGTTAGTAAAGCAAAAGAATCCTCGAAGCAGGAAAAAGCGCACCGCCACTCCGGTGTCAATAACTGCCTCACCCTGAGCTGACCATTCATCTGCCAGCACTCGTCCCACATGAGAATCCGGCACCTCAGGCGGATGAGGCAGGTGTTAGCGCAGCTCATAAGTAAGCAACAACAGCAGCAGTAATGCCGCAAGGGGCAATCTTCTACGCTTCTCTTCATGGGATCATTAAAAGCTTCACGATTCATTAAAACATACGTTCATGACACGCGCCAACACAATAAGCGCTAACCAAATGAGTAGGAAATTGAATAAAATAAACCCTATAAAATGCAAACCATATTCAAACGAAAAAAAAGGCACATTGTATGAAATATCCGGCGACAACACAACACACAAGATAAACACTACTGGGCGCTGCATAAACGTAAACGGGGAGACGAAGGCAGGCGACCGGCAACGGCCCAACGCAGGCAACGTCGCGAGAAGCCCCGCTCTCCGCTGCACATGAATCGCCCCGAGCACCACTGTGGCCAGGCAGGGCGGGATTAATACAGCGTCGCCGCAGAATTGGCAGTCCCCCTCATTGCAGATCTTGGTTTTACAGTCAATCGGCTTCTCGTCACAGAACGCCTCTCGCCAGGGTGAGGATGGAATTGCTTTTGTAATCATCGCCGGCGAGCGTCAGTCAGCCGATAGGAATAGTGAGCGTAGGTGTAAGAAAAAAGGGGGAAAGAGGAGAAGAAGGT
>NW_021705537.1:0-2393 GCF_003719485.1 Trypanosoma conorhini | reverse complement strand
GTTCGTTTTTGCTTCGGCGGTCATCCCCTGGGGCCACCTCCGCTTTTGCTTCGCGACTCCGCCCATCCGTTGCCCGCTGCGCCCCTCCAGCGACGGGCGGGGACATCCCACGGCCGTGCGCCTCCGCTTTTCCGCTCCCCCCCCCCCACCACACACAAACGCAACGGCACTCTGTGCGCTGGTGCCTTTGCTGCGTTGAGGGGACGGAGAAAAGCAACGCAACGCCCCGTCGATGGTGCGTGGGCACGAGGAAGGACGAACTGGGACGAAATAAATGTGCCTCTTTTCCCCCTGCGGGCGAAGACTACGCACCGTAATTGTTTGTTTGTTTGGCTTTCGGTCGTAAGGTACGTGGGAGAAAATATATTAGTTCCTTTTTTTTTGTGCTTTTCGTTTCACCGCGTGCTCGGTGGGTTGCCGCTGCCTGGGCTGCAGTGCCGGCCCCGGCACTAATCCCTCGTCTTTCACTCTTACATCTTTTATTCGTGTGTGTGTGTGCCCTCCCGCAGGCGTTGCTTTTCTTTCTTATTTGCGCTGCGTGTCTGCAGGACACGCACAACCGCATGATAAATCTAAACTGCAGTGCGCGTGTACAATTCCCTCCTGGCCGCGGCGTGCACTCGGTGGGCTGCCGCCTTTTTTTTTCTTCCGTCTGTGCTGTCTCCGCTGCCCTCTATTTGTTTCCTTCCTTCTCTTCCTTCGCCCTCTCCACCGCCTCGCAGCCCAGCGACTCTGCTGCCACTACTACTGCGGCGGATGGCGACGACGCTGGCGGTGCGGCGCCGTGCGGTGTGCGCCCTGGCGCTCCTCGCGCTGCTCTGCGGGGCGGGAACTGTGGCGCCTGCTGAAGCGCCTCCGGTGATTGTGTCGGTGGAGGTGTCGTGCCTGAGCACTGAACAGAAGTTGAGTTGGCGCTTTTCTGGCAAGGGGCATTCTGCTGACTGGAGGAAGTGCCATAGCACACCGGATGTTTTTGGGAGCGGTGAAAGCGATGCCCTCAGTGCTTCCCTTTGCATCTTTGCCGCGTCGCTATACAACGACCCCGGATTGGGCGTGGAATGCCCTTCCTCGCCCACAGCAGGGGAAACCAAGAAGGTTGCATTCACTATGGAATGCACGACGGATGAAGGCAGTGTGATGCACAGGCGCTCGAAGGGCGAAACCGCCACCTCCACTGCAACGGACAATCCACTGGGTGAGTCAGGCAGCTGTGTGTTACGGACCTCCAGTCGAAGCACGGCGCACCAGCACGAGGATGCGCCTCAGGGAGCTCGGCCACCCGCTGCAGAAGAACAACACCCACGACCACCGGAGGCATCTGCGGCTTCGCCATCACCGAGGACAGAGCCCAGGGCAGCAGATGCACCCGGAGGTACACAAACACCTTCAACCCCCCAAGGCCGATCTGGCACCCCCAACGCCGCCCCTCCCGCCGGCGGCAACGATGCAACCACCGCCACTACTACAACGACGACCACCAGCAGTCCGAGTGCTGGGAGCCACGCGAAAAGCAACGCGGACGGCAGTGCCACCAACAGCAACACCACTCAGAAAGCCGTGGCAAACGCTGCGGATCGCAGTGCCACCTCCACTCCGTTTGTGCGTGCACCTCTCATGCTGCTACTCACGGCCGCCCTTGCCTGCGCTGCTGGGTAAGTGGTGAGGGGCAAAAGATACACACCCACACACCCTGGCAGGGATGACGCGTACGCATTGTGCGCTCATTTTGCTTGTCGTCCCTGTGGGTCAATCCTTCAATCTCTCCTGTGCTCTGAGGGATGTTTTCTTTTCTTCTTTTCTTTTTGCTTCGCCACTCCATGCACGTTCCCACGGTCGGCGCATCCTTTTCCCCCTTCTGTTTGCTGCTGCTTCCACATACACACACAAACACGCGGTGCCGGCCGCATTGCTCTGCGCCGCACGGATTTTGACGCAACTGCCGGTAGAAGTGCGGGCCGAACGCCGCATGAAATGGGCGAAGGATGTGTGGGCTCCTGCAGCATGGGCGATGTTTTTTCTTCTTGCAGGGATTAAAATACACATGCATCTCTCACGGTCCTCGTGTGCTGCTGGACACGTGAGGTGAAGGAACACCACCTGCCGAAGTAATTTCTTTTATATATTTTTCTTTTGGGGGTCCTGCGGGGATTACTCACATCTCTTTTCCGTCTCTTCTTTTCCTTTTTCTTTTGCGGCCCGGGCGATGCCCACCGCTGCCGTGTGGGCCCCAGCGCCGCTGCCGCCACTGCCGTGTGGGGTAGTGCCGTTCTTAAATCCCTCTTCTGCCGGTGTGTCGAGACGCCTCTGCGTTGTCTTCCTTTTTTCTCTGCCACTTCTCCTCCCACACGCACGCAGAAGGAAAAGAGAGACCAAACGCTGCTTGCCGCTGTGCG
>NW_021705496.1:1530-2531 GCF_003719485.1 Trypanosoma conorhini | reverse complement strand
ATGCTAATTCACATGATAATTTATATACTTCAGAGGGTGCGTGAAGAAACGCATGTGTTCCCGACGGAAGCAGGATCCCCTCAAAGAGAGTTTCACTCAGGAGAGGGCCGCAAAGCCCCATAGCCCCAGCAGCAGCAGGAGTAGCAGCACCCGAGACACATCCGCACGCATGGAGCTGTCCGCTTCACTCGAGTCATCTGAACCGCTATCAGATGTGTCGTTTTCCAATTTGGGTTCAGTGGCACTCAGTGGGCGGTTGTACAACAAGACGTCCGTCACCGCCACCCTGCCACCCTCGCCAGCTCCAAAGTAGAAGTGTGAGATTTCGTAATTCCGTGCCTCGAGTGTTGGCAGCGCTTCGGAGCTCCCCACGAGCTCGCCGTCCACGTACACGGAGCCCTTGTTGCCCTGCAGCACGAGCGCCACTTGGTAGTGCTTCCCCGGCTCCCAACTGCCGTTGGGTGCGGCCGCCGTGCCGTTGAAGACCGTCTCCCACTTCATCTCCGCCGTGTACGCCAGCCCCACGAACTTAATGCTGTCATCGTCCTCCCGGCCAGCAAACAGCAGGGGCGCGCTCCCTTTCGGAGCCTGATGGATGAGCACCGTCGCCACAAGCGTGAACGCGTAATTCACAAAGCCGTACACGTTACCATAGTCCCACATGTTCACAGGCCAGAAGGCGTAGGACTCGGCCCCAGTGAACTCAAAGCCATTGTAGACCTTCTTTGCATTCGTCACAACTGCGTTCAGGCAGCGGTAGGCGTCGACCCACGTTGCATCACCCGACGCAGCGGACAGGAATCCAACCAGGCCGGCCGTGGGCACAGACAACCCGGAGAAGACGGAGTCCAGCTCCGCCCAAGTGCCCAAGACGGACGTGATTGTCTTCAGCTCCTCCGTCAAGGGGGGACAAAAACAGGCTCACGTTCGTTGTTCCGCTGCCCCTCTCCTGCAAAAAGTGCAGTTTATCGTTCGAATACAGCAGGGCGCTGGCGAACGGC
>NW_021705496.1:0-1395 GCF_003719485.1 Trypanosoma conorhini | reverse complement strand
CCTTCCAACACGTAGTAGCACTCAGGAAGGACCGACTCTTAGCTTCCCCTCGGTATAATCGAGAGTACTGGACCCTGGCACCACGGTGAGGTGGTCGGTTACGCCAGGGACGTCCGGTTGTTGTCGGTGGCCCAAAGGAAGAGCGCCTCCGCTTCGGCCTCCGCCTCCCCTAGTGGGTACTCTTTCTGGGCGTACAGCATGACCCTCGTTCCAGCAATCGTCGCGGTGGTGAGGGACGTCACACGCCGAGGCCGTTGCAAAGGGTCTGATCTGAAATCACCCCGCACGCGCGAGAGTGTCCTGACAGTCTCCGCCCACGTTGCCCCCATGTCCCTCGACTCGAACACCCTGCGGCCAAACACACAATCGGCAATCATGAGCAGCTGCCCCGCCTCCCACTCGGCGAGGAGGGGTGAAGTGCAGTCCGTAGGGAGCATCCCCTTCGGGAGCACCCACGTTTGGCCGTCGTCCGTCGAGTAGATGATCGTGGAGACAAGTGAGGACCCTCCCTTAATTGCCACCACAGGAAACACAAGCGCGCCACTCGCCGTCGCAACGCCTGAGCCACCAGCACCAGAAAACTCATCCATTTGTTTCGCTTGAGCGGATTGGGCGATCTGTGGCAGCAGCTGTTGGGGCTGGCCCCACTGGATCTGTTTGCCTTGCGTGGGCTCACCTACCAGCAAAGCAAAATTCCAGTCGCTTTTTATCCTCTTTGACTTAAGAAAGTCGTAGATCAAATCGTAGCTTCCCACAAGAAGAAAGACTTTGTTGTCCTTTGCAACTGTGGTGGGGAAAAACGCGTAGCCCACATGACCCACCTGTTTGGTTCTGGCAAGGACGCTGTATGCCTTCCACTTGCCAGCGTCGACCGCAGCAACAAGAGACGCCCAGCTCTCCGCAGCGTCGAAGTACCCCGCCACAACATCAGAAAAAGTGCACCCCACCAATGGACTATTGGGGTCTGTATAGTTGATGTGGCCTTCGGCAAAAGCCGCCAAGACTCCACCAGCACTGGCGAGCGAAGGTGAGGCAAAAAACTCTCTTGTTAGACCTCTACCCTGAGTTTCCACTTGCGTCTTGTTTGGCGCGAAAAGTTCAACACTCTGCGGCAGTTGCGCTTCCTTTGGTTTCTCGTCCTCAGCGTGCACAGTTCCATAGCCGCAGCATATCAGCACAACGAGGAGCAGCAGCACCGCAGCGGAAAACAGGTGTCGCGGCATGATGGGCCGTTGCCGCTGCTCACTCTCTCTCTTATCTCCTACTTCCCTCCTTGCGGTGGATCCGCTCAGGCAGCAACGGCTGTGTGTGTGTGTGTGTGTTGCTGGTGGCAGCTGCAGAGCCTTCAAAGCGAGTAGCGTTTGCTCTCTCTCTCTCTCTCTCTCTCTCTCTCTC
>NW_021705500.1:616-2520 GCF_003719485.1 Trypanosoma conorhini | reverse complement strand
TTGGAATAAGCAGGAAGGACCGCCCGTTGGCTCGCACGTCTTTGGCGGTGCCCTGGGCCCCGCCGCCCCCCTTGTCCTTTTGCGCTGGCTGTGCGCAGCGGGTCTGCATCCACCTTAACTTTGTGCGGCGCAAGCGTCTCGGCGGTGGATGAATTTATTTTTGTAGGAACTTGTAGAAATAACCTGTCGCGCGATGGGGGTGAATAAAAGTAAACGATAGTGTTTTTTTTGTGGGGCTATCCCGCTTTGTTTTTTTCTTGTTTGACGGAGTTTTGTTTCCAGAGATCCCGCGTTGGACGGCAGCGAGTGCAGTTTTTTCTGTTTTCTGTCGCGCCCCTCCCCTGCCCCGCTAGTCTTCACGCGGGGGAGTCCGGCGGCGGCAGTGCCCCAAACGCTGCCAGTCTGGGTGGCCCAGCGAGTCCGGCGATCGGTGGACGGCTTTTTTAATGCACTTCCTTGACGGGTGCGTGGGTGGAGGGTGGGGCTGCTCGTGCGCGTGGGGCGCACGCGGGGCCGAGCTGTGATCTTCCGTTGTTTTCCTTTCACCCTGCAGGCGGAAGGAAGGAGGCCGCGCCCGGGCAACGCACCCGCCGTTCTTTTTATGCAGCGGCCCTTTGGCCGGGGAGCGGGGAGGCCGGCGAGGAGCATGAGCGCGGCTGCGGGCCCACGGCCGTCGGGCTGAGCCGCCTTGTCGCGCTTGCGACTTTTTGCTGCCTCGCGCGGGCGGGGCGCGGGGTGGGGACGTCGGCGGGCACTCCGCGTGGGGCCCGAGCCCCCCGCCGCACGGTGAGGGGCCGCGGGCGCCTTTTACCGGCACCGAGGAAAAGGTTGTTGCACGACGCACGCCGCTGCGTGCCGCGCGCAGCCTGACGCGGCGCCGGGCCTTTGGGCGCCCTCTCTCAGAGCCGCCCAATTCGGCCGTCCCACGAACAGCGCGGCACTTCCTGTCGCACGCGACGGGACGCCCGACCGACGGTGGAAAACGCGGCGCACGACCGCAAAGAGCCGGCCTCTGGCGCCGCGGCCTTCGCAGAGGCACGCGCGGTTTCTCCGCTTTTTTTGGCGGCCCCCATTGCCGCGGCAGCGTTGTCCCTGCGGGGGGGCGGGGGTGGGGGATGTGCGATCAGGGGCGGGGCCCCGCGCCCCCGCCCGGCCGCGCTGGGTCGTGGGGTGTCCCCGCGGTCTGGCGGCCGCGCGGCCTGGCGGTGCGCCCCGAGGCGCCGCGAATCGCCGGGGGCGGGGCGCAGCGGCGACGGCAGAAAGCACGCGCCAGCGCCGCGTGCGCAGAGACGGCCTCGCGCCAAGGGGAAGGCGACGCCGCGTGGGGCCCTTGGCCGGAGCGCGCGCCGGCGGAAGAGGGGCGCCCCCGCCACCCACGGGCCGCGCGGGGGGCACAAAACAAAACAGAAACGCCCGGTTGGGGGGGGGGGGAACCGCGAGAAAATAATCACAGGGCCGCGGGTCGCGCCTGCCGTCCCTATTCGAGGGGGCCGGTTTGCATCACGCAAAAGGAAGCCGGGGGATGCGCCGGGGCGTTTTGCGGCGGCCGGGCTCCCGGGGGGGCTCGCGGGGCGGCGGGAGGGCAGAGCCGCGCCCACCGGCACCCCAGCGCGCACCCGCAGGAAACACACCACGCCAGCACGTGAAGGAAATAACAAAACTAACGAAAAAACACAACGCCTTTCTTTGGCCTCCGCTGGCCACCCGCCCCCTCCACAGCCCCACGGCAAATACATACATAAACAAGGAGAAATCGACGCAACACGCACGCTGCGGCAGCGCGCGGTTATATGCGCCGACGGACGTGGACGGTGACAGCCGGTTCCTCCGTCGTAGAGCACACTTCCTCCGCCGCGGGCAATGACGGCCGGCTGGAGCTGCCGCGTCGCTTGCGCCACCCCGGA
>NW_021705500.1:0-503 GCF_003719485.1 Trypanosoma conorhini | reverse complement strand
TGTCGCACAGCCCCGGTGTGCACCCCGACACGCACCCGCAGGCCGTTCCAGTGCTGCCGGTACACCGCGGCGTCCAGGCGCGCCGTCGGCGGCACGTACCCCTCCGCGTCCTCCTCCGCCCTGTCCTCCTCGAACTTGCGGTACGCCTCGTCGAGCGCGCCCGTCCCCCAGTCATGCTGCAGGAACACCTGCTGCAGCTCCCGCACCAGCTGCACCGCCGCGGACACGCTCTTGCAGGCGATCATGAACGAGTCGCCGATCGTCTTCACCTCGTAGCAGCGGTACTTCGTGATCAGCGCGCGGATCAGACGGTGGTGCGTCGCCACGGCGTCGGGCATCAACTCCGAGCACGCAGCCCACAGCGCCGTGCTGCTCTCGATGTCGGTGAACACGAGCGTCACGGGCTCCGTCGGCTCCTTCGGCGCATTCGCGTTGTCGCGCGAGTCGCGGCAGAAGCGCAGCAAGCAGAGCCGCCAACGCCCCACAAGCAGCAGGCCGCCAAC
>NW_021705535.1:0-2398 GCF_003719485.1 Trypanosoma conorhini | reverse complement strand
AGTTGTCAATCGGTGTGCGTGTGTGTCTGCTGCTCTACGCCCTCTGCTTCCGATGAAGAGACGAGATGCTGGCCGCTTTTTCATTGAGGGCATTTTGTTGCCTTTTTTCCCCTTTCACTCTGCGGTCGATGACGGACCCAATGGGATATATATATATACATTTATATATATATATATTCTGTGCGTTGTTGCTCGCGTTTTTCTTTTCTTCGTTTCTTTTCGCTACCAATCTCTTAATTGCGGCCCGAGCTTTCTTGTATAAGCGGGGTGGTGCAAGTGAAGAGAGGCTCCTCAGGCCGCAGGCCCAGCTAATAGAGAGAAGATACAGGCACGTGACACGGGGCGTCCACAAAGAAGTGAAGGGGAAGAGGAAGAAGACAGGCCTCAACAACAACAGCAACAGCAGGAACTATGCTTATTAAGGTGAAGACGGTAAGCAACAAGGTGATTGAGATTGCCTCCCTCAATGAGGAGAACACCATCGCAGAGCTCAAGGAGAGGTTGGAGGAGTCAGAGGGCATCCCAGGAAGGATGATAAGGCTCGTACACCAGGGGAAACAGTTGGAGGACGAAAAGAGCATCAAAGACTACCCTATCGCGGCAGGCGCAACGCTCCACATGGTAGTGGCACTACGTGCTGGCATGTGAGGTGGGCCGGGTTCCAAATTGCCGTCTGGAAGAAACGATCGAGAAGGCGAGGCGAAACTCACGGAATGGAATGCGGGGTCAGAAAGGAGGAAAATACGAAAGAGAAACACATTGGAGGGGTTAACGCCTCAATGTCGTACTTTACTTAGGGCTACACAGTGGGGTTGGTGTGCTGTTTGTGTCTTGACCACACCCACACCTGTCCCTCTGTTTGTCTTGTTGTTGCTGTTGTTTTTCTGGCCGTTCCTTCTTCCTATTCACACTGTGTCGTAATTGACAGCTTCTTCTTTGGTTCCTCTGCATCCATTCTCGCTTGCCGCGTCAATGAATGCATGTGCGTGGTTGCCCGGATGACCAATTGATTAGTTACATGATTCAAAGGGTTCCTCTCTGACAAGTCATTTAGTTATTTTTTCCCGTCGGTGTTTTTTTTACTCCCCCCCCCCTTTTTTTTTTTTTGCCTCTTGAAGGATTATTCTTATTCTGTCTCTCCACTTTGCTATTGTGCACAACGCCAAAGGCCACATCCATCTTCCTGGGAGAGGGGAGGCGACCCACTAGGAAAGAACAAAGGACTGGTGTGTCTCTCAGCAGGTGCGGTTTTCTGAAGAAGTGGGCCTGAGCCGACTGCCGAAAAGTGGAGGCGGGTTCCGGGCTCCTTTGAGGGGAGGTATCGTTCGACGTCGCTTGGGGAGCAGTTAGCAGCAGCCGTTGTCACTTTTTTGGAGGCATCTGAAGTGTATTAATTCATTTTTTATTGTCGTTGTTACTGGGGCGGATGTCACTGTGGCCGTTCCGTACAGGCAATGACGATCGCTTTCAGGTGACCAGCACGGAGGAGACTATCTACGACGCCATCAAGGGCGAGCTTCCTCCACACCGGTACGAAACTGAAGTAAGTCGCTACTTGGAGTGGCGCTGGCGTAGGGGTTTAATTCAAAGTGTCTTTCCAGTGACATGTTATAGTGCGGTGTTAGGCGCCACCTTTGGGTTTCGTCAAGCGCGCTCAGAGGGACGTTACATTGGTAGGTATAAAGTGCTATGGCGATACAGTTCCACCTTTGCTGCTGTGGGTCTCTTGACCACGGCGTTTCATCACATGCTTGTGGTGCGTAACAATTACCATGATCGGTTGTTTTACCCAATGGTAGCGGGTGCGTCGGGGGCCGTTGCGTTGACGCTGGCATCCCAGATGGGAAGCATTACTCAAGGCATGTTTGCAGGCTCCTTTATCGGGATTCTATACACCGCTGGCTGTTATGCTATGACGTACTACCACAAGCATCGTTTGAAAATTTTCTTGTCGCAGCAGCAGCTGCAACAAGTGCCTGTCCACAAGGTGTCGCCGGAGCTGCAGCCCATGTATAGGGCTTACCTTTATGATAACAGGCCACTAGAAGAGAAGGACTTCCTGAAACGACAGGCTGTTGTCTTGTCTTTGGGCGAAGAAGATATGGGACTGGACGCCAAACGAGTGATTCACAACATGGTTCCTGAGGTTGTGGATTGGGTGAACTTCCCCGACTGGTGGCCGCTGAAGTTTCCTACCCAGACGGAAGAGGAACGGATGATTTTTGAGCGGAAGCGCAACGAAGAGGTGGAGCGGCGGAAACACCTCATTTTGGAGTCAGAGGAAGGTGCCTTGCTGAAGCGTGTCAACCGAGCCAAACAGTACCGCGATGCATAGCGGTGTTCCCGCGTGTTTTTGTATGGCGAGAAAAATATCAGCCCCAGCAAGAAGGGAGGGGGG
>NW_021705534.1:0-2400 GCF_003719485.1 Trypanosoma conorhini | reverse complement strand
TTCCGAGGCGGAGGCGGAGGGTGAGGGTGAGGGTGAGGGTGAGGGTGAGGGTGAGGATGAGGGTGGGGGGGCGCTGGGCACTCGCTCTTCCTCGTCAGAGGAAGAGGAAAAGGAAGAGACTAGGGTGGAGGCGGCAATGTCTCGGGAAAGGGGAGACAACTCTCTTGAGGTCAACTCCATGCGGATGCTCGTTGGGCACAAGGAACCTGTGGTTGCACTAAGTGCGGCCTCGGGCCTTGTCTTTTCCTGTGATAGCTCCGGATTGCTGCTGGCGTGGAATCCACACCGGTATTGGCTGCTGCATGCCTTTACCGTGTCTCAAGGTGCGCCTTTACTGCAATCTTTATCAAAGGCTCCTTCCGACAGGTATGCCCCTGACAAGGCTGAGGTGGTGCGTGGGGCGCACTTCCTGGGAGTCATGGAGGGCTTCTTTTGGAACATTGACACTGCCAGTGGTGCAAGGTGTATGTACATGCCCAGTCCTTTGCATCTCAAGAGGCCGCTGTGTAACGGGACAGCAGACGTTTCTCTTCATTCTGGTGAAGGCTCGAGTTGGAGCCACTTCACGAAGGTGGTGTGGAACTTTATGCAAGATACCGTGAGCCTCTTGGTGCAACATCTGGAATTTCATAATGAGGCCTTTTCCCATGCAGCGGAGGCTGCGCTGCGGGAGGGGGTGCGGCCACCTTGTGGCTTTTCCCTTCTCAACTGCTCCAACCACGCCACCGCGCCCGGAGAGTCCTGCGAGGGAGGGAGGGGCGCAGACTCCACCTGTGCGCCCCGCCCGCTGTGTGGGAGTTGTGCGGAGCTGGTTGAGCTTCAGGCCGCACGGGAGGCGCTGGTTCAAGAACGCGAGTTGCTTGCCACGCAGCAACAGGAAGAAGAGAAGCGTTGGCGCACGGAACGCCAGCGTCTGAAGGAGGAAGCAGTGCGTTTGGAAGCGCGGTCGGAAGCGTTGTCCCATCTCCAGGCGACTCTTCTTGAGACGAAGCGGGGACAGGAGGACGCAGTTGCAGCATACGAGGAACGTTGGCGTCAACTTAAGGCGCGTGACCTTGAACGAGAGCGACAGCTGGCGTGCGTTAGTGCCGAGCTCTCCTTTCTTCGGCTCAAGTATGCCGACTGGGGCGGCGTCAAGGAGAGGGATATGTGAGAAGCAAGGCTCATCCAAGGCGAGTGTGGCTTGTGGTGATGGAGGTTTCCACAGCTACGTGGCACGACACAATTTCAATGCTGACGTGAACCAAACAGTCTTTTTCTCGCAGATCTGTGTGTGTGTGTGTGTTGTTTTTTTGTGTTTGCTTTAAAACGGTTTGCTTTTGATCTCTCCCTTTAATTATGTTTTCTTTTTTTTCCCCTCCCCACACGCAGAGGCACACGTACACACATCTGTGATACGCCGAAACCACAGGCGTACAAGCACATAGATATACGTAACGCTACATCGCTACTTATACATATAGATAGACAGAATAAAACTTACATTATATACACATACACACACACATATATATATATATATATTTGTATTTGTTTATAGAAATATTCATTCAACGATGCTGAGGCTTTATCGCATTCTGCGTAGTCTACCTTTTGTACCGATGGCTTTGTCCAACTTTGATACCATGGAGCGCACTGCTGCCGCTGCTGCTGCTGCTTCGATGGCCACGGATGCATCATCGCATGCAGTTGCTTCGGATGGCCCACCATATTTTATTTCGCCGAAGCACGACGGCGTGCGCATTATCTCGTACGTGAGTGAGCGCGCTGAATCCCTCAAATCTACATGTTTCTCTCGCTTTGGGAGGCCTGTTCATGGCATGTTCTGGATTGAGGAGGAACTTCGTCTCTTGCGGTGGCTCTGCGGAGATCCACGGTTGGTGTTGGATGGAGAATTATACATCCATAAGGAACCTGATGCCTGCCCAACAAGTGACAGTGGGGTTAAGACGGGGTTCCTGGCGGTGTCGGCGTTGGTGCATCGCCTGCGCGGGCCTAAATCCGCCTGCTCCTCTGAGGAGGAAGTGCTCAACTACGTTGCGTCACTTCCCCGCTTCTGCGTGTTTGACGTGGTTTCCTTCCAACCATCTGACCTGATAAACGTGTCTGACGACACAAGCGGGCGCGGCCTCTCGCAGCTTGAGAAGGAGCGCGTGTCGCTACTTCGGGAAGTGCTGGGGGCCAATGGTGTTCGGGATTTGGAGCTGTTGCGTGTGATTCCAAACCACTCCGTCTTTTCACAGCGACTGAAGGTGATGCACTTTCTCATGTGTCTCTTGCATCGCGCCCGTGCCTCTTCCATTTTGTTTCCCGGAAGAGCCGTGGGTGGTGATACCGCCCCCCTGTCAAACGCGAAAATGAAGCGGCGAGGCAGAAACACTCCTCCTCCTGCTGCTGCTG
>NW_021705532.1:0-2406 GCF_003719485.1 Trypanosoma conorhini | reverse complement strand
CTTCTGATGGCGCCGCGCCGCGTGTCCGGCGGTGGCGCGCAGGTCGCACAGGGCCAAGGGAGGGAGCAGGGAAATAAACAACAGTGGACACTTACCACCAGCGTCGACGATGTGCTATTGGAGGGAGTAGATGTTACAGAACAAATGGAGCTAAACGACTTCATCAGGATGTACCTTGGTCCCAAGTTTGTGACCGATGAGGGCCGCGGTGTAAAAATGGGGGTGTTTGCGCGTAGGCCTGCGCGGTACGTCACGGACCCGGAGCTTTGTGACAGCGTACTCAGCGTACCAGCGTACCAGCTTCTGGAGGACGCACGCAAGCTTGCTGAGCACAGGGTGCATTGTCTTCAACACTGGAAAGAATTTGATCACAAGGGGATCGTCTCCAATATTTCATGGGGAAAGCTTGACGGCGCGCTTAAGGTAGTGGAGGAAAACGAAAAGGCAGTACAGGTGGGGCAAGAAAGGGCACGAAGGGAAGAGGAAGAAAAGAAACGGCGGGAAGAAGAAAGGGCAAAACGGATATATGAAATTGCTAGCCAACCGCTGCCGGATGGATTCTACGACTCTGTGTTAAACGCGAAATGCAGTCACGTCTTGGAGTTCTCCGAGGGCGAGGGGGATGCGATGGTGGCGCGAATGGAGGTGCGTGAGGGCCAACCACCAACACAGTTGTGGGATTACACGCGGGATGGCGTAACTCTTTTGCCGGTGGAAGATGCAGAGCAATTTCATGTGCCTCGCCCAAGGCTGATGCTGCTCTCGTCCGAGCATAAGTGGCCTTACTCACTGAGGCAGGGAGAGAACATTGAAGATTGCTACATCAACCGTGAGGTGGATCGTGTGTGGAGGATCGTGCAGGGCGATCTAGAGGGAGAGTTTGGCACCGAAGATCTGGACTTGTTTGACTTGAGGCGGCGTCTCGTGATTGGGACGCCGGGAATAGGGAAATCTATGAGTGTTGGCTCCTACCTCCTTTACAGGTTGCTCCACTACGACGTTAAGAAGCTCCAAGTGGTGGTCTACTGCTTTGGGGGAGACCTGGCATTCGTCTTTGACAAAGAAAAGCAAGCGGTGACAGCACACGAGGGTGTGCTCAATATTACCGGCCTTATGAAATATTTGGTGTGGCAGCGTAAACTGAAAGGGTATGTTATCTACGACGTGGATAAAAAGGGTTATGAACCGTCGTGGGATTACCCGCCCTCTGACACGTGGGGCGTCATTGTGTTGTCCTCACCGAACGAAGATAACTTCAAAGGATGGGCGAAGCAAAAGAAGGCCGAAATGATCATCATGAATTGTCCTGAAGAGCTTGATGTGAAGGCGATGTGTGCTTGGAGGACGCGTGATAAGTCAGCAGCGGAGCAAACAAACTACTGGAAGATGGTCGAAAAACGCATGGGTCAAATCGGACCGATCCCACGACACATTTTTAATGGCAATGCTGCTAGAACTCGCGTGTATCAGGTTGAGCGTGTCTTGGGTTTGATCAACGCTTCTAATGCGGATAATTACATTTCAGTTGGAGAAAAGGAAATGGTGCCTGCGAATGACGCGTCTCATAAGCTGGTGAAAACTGCCCGAATGTGTAGACCTGGCGGGGTCGAAGGTTTTGCGAATCTGCCGGTTTGTTCAGATATCGGGGACCAAGTACTCATAAAGCTGACAGAAGTAGGCAAGCAGAGGGATTTTTTGTATCAATTATGGAGGTTTAGGGATTTCTTTTTGCCCGAATTTCTGGAAAAGTATGGTGTGCACGCATTCACGATTAGAGGCTTTGTGGAGAATGTAAAAGAGAGACTTAAAGAACTGAAGCCACCAACAAATCGCCCGGGACGTCCATGTGTGCTGCAATCAAACCCTGAAACGCATCCAAGCAGGACAGTTCCATTGACGCTACTGGAAGACAAGCCCTCAAGGCTTAAATTGCAGTGTGGGGTGTTGTACTTGCCAAAGGCGAGAAGCTTTCCGCTGATAGACGGCTTTTTCTTCGTGGACACACCGCGGAAGACGATGGTTGGGCTGCAGACGACTGTGAGGGGTGCGCATCACACCAAACCCAGCAAAGTGAAGCTGTTCATGGAGCGTATGACAAAGCATTTTAATGACTGGGAAACGTTTGCCGCAGACTTGTCGTGGGAGATTATTTACGTGCAGCATCGAGAGAGTGAGCGAATAAAGACGTGGCAGAAATGCGAGAATTCCACGAATGCGGGCAACAAGAAAGATGCGACACAGAGAACAAAGGTAGAGGAAAGAGAAACGAAAGCGAAAAGGAAGAAAGAGAAAGAGGACAAGGAGATTGCAGACTGCTGGAAAGAAAAGGTGTATCAGTACCAGGTGGCGATATCGGCAGAAGATGTCGGACCTGAAAACAATGCCCAACGTCGGCAACAGCTAGCG
>NW_021705531.1:0-2409 GCF_003719485.1 Trypanosoma conorhini | reverse complement strand
TTGGGGCAACTCACTGCGGCTCACGCTGAGTTTGTGCGCCGTGTCCGCTGCGGTTGTCGCTGCGTGTCTCCGCGTCTTGTTTTCCCACTGCCGCCGCTGGATGTGCCGCCGACACGCCCCTCATTTCCTCCTCCTCCTCCTTCCCTCTAGAGGCAACTTTAGTTTGCGGCGACGACGGCCCTTTTTTTATTCTCCGCTGCGGCAGAGCAGCGGCAGGCTGTGCGGCGGGCTTTGGACCCGCCCCGTCCCTCTCGCTGCGTGCCTCGTCGGGCGTGCGCTGTGCGGTTTGCCGCAGTTGCTGCTTTTCTCCTTAACGGGACGGCGATGCCCCGGCCATTCCTTCTTTCTCTGTTTGTGCGTATTGGTTGAATGCACCCATTCCGCGGGTCGCTTATATCTGTGCGTCTGTATGTGTTTGTCCTTTTTTATATTTCTGCACCTCGCTAGACGCTGTGCGTGCGTGTGCTGCGGTGGGGGAGTGTGGCGATGGCCGGCCGTGCGCTGTTGGTGTGCGCCCTCTGCGCGCTGTGCTGCGCCGCCGGCGGGGGCTGGGCGGCGGAGTGGGACTACTGCACGGAGCGCGACTGGAGGGGCTTGCGGGCCGTCGCGAAGGACATGAGCGAGGCGGAAATTGCGGCGAAGTACTGCGGCCGCAAGCCGGAGTTTGTGCGGGGGCTGCGGGCGAGTCTGCAGGGCGATGAGGTGGAGGGGGAAGTGTCTGGCCCCGGCGGAGGGGGCGGCGGTGCTTCGAGGGGAGAAGTGTCCGGGCACTCGGCGGAGCTGAGAGGCGCGGGCGGCTCGCAATCGACATCGGGCGAAAAGGCGGCAGCGGCACCGTCGCCGGAATTAAAACCAGGCGTCCGACCGTCGGGTGCCTCTCCGGACGTAAACGGCGTTGCACACCGAAGTGGGGCCTCGCCGGACGGGCCAGACGACGCCGAGACTCCTCTGGAGCAAACAAAGCCACAGGACGGCGTGCAGCAGCCGCCACCACAGGCAGTGCCTTCGACAGGGCTCGACGGCCAAGGAACGGAACAAAAGGGAAAGGACAACACAGACTCGCACTCGCTTGGAGAAGATGATCCGTCAAAGAGTGCCAGCGTCTCAGCAACACAAGAGGTGGAAAACACGCCCATAACGGAGAATGCATCAGGTGGAAACGGCCAACAAGCAAGCGAAATCGTTCTTCCTCAAACTCCTGGTGCTGCTGCGGTGGCGTCGCTACCAGCATCCGACAACTCCGCCGGCACTTCAACAGACGGCACAGGAAAAGCGCCGAAGGCAGGGCAACTAGAAGCAGCGTCGACACTACCAACGCCGCCAGCGCCAGCGCCAACGTCAACTGAAGTGCCAGTGGAAGCAGGGAAGGAGACGACATCCGAGACGGCTCCTTCGAAAGAAACGGGTGTCGAGGAGAGTCTGGTCAGTGATAATAAAGCTGGCGGTGACGAGAAAGCTAAGCCCAAACAGGCTGCGCCGGCCGCAGCTGACACAAGTAATACACCGGGTGGAAGGGCAGTGGATGCAGCTCAACTCACTGCCCGTCCGGGCGGCGGTGGCACTTCAAGCGAACAGACTGGGAAGGAGGCTGGGGCGATTGCCGAGGATTCTGCAGGGCCTGTTGTCGCGGCGGCCCCAGGAGCCCAACAGCAAGGTGTAACTGCCGCTGGCACACCGACGAGCAGCGGCAAGGAGCCGCTTCCAGCAGCAGGGGACACCGCCACTGAGGCCAGCCACGCGGCGACGACGACTGACGGTGGCAGCGGCAGCAGCCCCGCGGCGCAGCCGCAGCCGGGGAGTTCCGTGGGGACAAACGAAGCTGGCCAGCGAGAACAGGAGCAGCCCGCAGCCACCGCACCCAAGCAGCAAACGGAAAAGAGTGGCGAGAGAAGAGGAGAAGCCACACAGCCGGCAGCGGGGGCGGCTGCCCAAGCGGTGACTACCACCAACAATTCGACGAGTGCAGCGAAGGCGGAGCCCGGCGACAGTGACGGCAGCAGCACCGCGGCCGCGCACTCCGCCTCCCCCCTTGCGCTGCTTCTTCTGCTTGCGTGTGCAGCTGCCGCTGCGATGGTGGCCGCGTGAGAGACTGAGTGAAAAGGAGAGGGCTGTGCACACAGCTCGCCCTTCTCTATTTCTTCCTCTCTAGCTGTGTGTGTGTGTGTCCCCCTGCACGGACTCTCTCGCCCTCGCCGCACCCCACGCGGCACACACACACATAATGTGCCCGTATATATACACAACTCCACTCATGCAGGCCCGTTGGTTTTCTTCCTCTTTTGTACCCGACGAGCCGCTGCCGCCCTGCTTGGCTGCATGGGTACAGCACCGTAACTGTTTTCATCCTTTTTTTATGCTTGTTTGTTTTCATTGCTTTCAGTGGGCGACCTCTCTCTCTCTCTCTCTTCC
>NW_021705529.1:0-2419 GCF_003719485.1 Trypanosoma conorhini | reverse complement strand
ACTGCTAACTGGGTGGTTGTTTCTTTGGAAGGGGAATAGTAGGCTTTATTTCGGCAAAGGCTTTGTGGTCCTCTGCCTCTCTTTCTTTCTTTCTCTCTTTCTCTCTTTCCTTGAAGAAATCTTGGAGAGAGAGTAGCGTGGGGGGAGGAGGAAAAAAAAAACATGGAACAAAATTACGTTTCAAGACCTCTTCTCACAGGAAATAACTGGTGTTTTTTTTTCTGTTTTTTTTTTTCCCCCTACCCCCTGCGTTTGGCTGTATCTCAATAACTAACTGCCTTTTTAAAAAATTATTTCTCTTTGCCATCTAATTTAATCGGGCTATTGTAGCTCTCCCTGGGAAGCTAATCTACAGTATTTAAGGTAGGGGTTACTTGGAAATGTGGGAATTGCCTCGTCGGTCGCTCATTGCCCTTGCTTCGTTGTGGGACACAAGGCGCAAAACATGGTAAAGGACGAAGAAAGACACTTACGCGACACAACATGGCTATGCATGGGGACACTTTTGACTTCTGCGGTGCGTTACCTCAGATCTTCTGACTGCGCAACGGACAGGCGTCGTCTTTTACAGAGTGGCTTTTGTTTCTGCCTGACGTTATCTCATCGGTGCTTTGCTGCAAATGCTTGGGTGATGTATTATGCTATATGTATGACGTTGATGTCTAGCTCTCAGCACTTTTCTAATAATTGTTTTCTTTCATAATGAAATTGTAATATTTTTTCCTTTTTTTTCCTCTAACAATAACAACAAAAAGATATTTAAAAGGGCCATGTTTAATAGCTTACTGCGCATCGTCGGCCTCAAAAAGGAGTGGCCGGTATACACGCTAGACGAAGTACGCCAACACAACGACCGCTCCTCAATTTGGATAGTCGCGGGAAACGCTGTATATGATGTCACTTCCATCCTAGACACACACCCTGGGGGTGCTAATGCGCTACTCCGTCGAAGTGGTGGTGTGAAGGACTGCACCGAGGACTTCAACTTCCATAGCCGTGCTACGCGGAGGACATGGGATTCCTTTAAGATTGGTGTCTTGGACGCTAGGGAATTTGTGGGAATGGTAGCTTACCCTGCTTCCCTGACAGACTCAAGAGACGACAGCGTCGCGCCGGAGGCCTCTCCTGTGAACCACGCCTGTGCAAGTTGGGAGTGCGACGGCGGCAAGAACTGCTGCTTGACCAGTACTGTCGAAACCTGCGGGAGTAGGTCTGAGCCCGTTCCAGATCGTATATGCTGGGAGTGTTTGCACCGTTCCTTGGCGCGGCGGGAGGTTCTTCCAAGACCCTTGTAGGTTTTGTATTTTTTTTCTTCTCTTGACTATAAAGCAATCATCTACAACTGTGGTATGCTTCCCTCCGCGCTTAACAGTGTAAGCAACTAAACAACAACAAAGTAGGCAGAATGCCGCGAAGATTGACACGGTACATGTAGCCAGGCACTCAGTTTCGCTTTCGCCGGCGACTCTGAGATGTGCGTCTTCTTGGATTTTAGCGTTGGGCAGAACCAATCACCAATTTGTTCTCATTTTTTTTTTGGCTTAAAACGTCTACAGAGATAACCTGCGGCAAGGTGAGTCCAAATGGATGACGGTGCGTTTTGTGCCACTCCCTTGTTTATTTGCCTAACACTTGATTGAGCCCCCTGGAGAACGCACCCACCTTATTCTGGCGCCTGGGACCTCAGTATCGTGCAGGTATCGAGAGTCCCGCGTCACCACATAGTCCTTTGGGCTTGTTCTTACTGGTCTAGGGAGGGCTGCGGGCTGACCTTTTTGGGTGCTGACGTCTGCAAAAGGCCTGGGACAAATGAAGTGGGATTCTCACCCCAACAGCTGCGCGTGCCAACTTGTCGCTACAAAGCTACAGGTAGCGAAGTGTAGCGGCGCAAAAACTCTACATTGGTGGTGTAGGGTTCTACCGCTGCAAGTGCGGAGGAAGAAAGTTTACATTAAAAAACAACAACAATGAAACAAAATTAATTGGTTGTTCTCTCAAACAGTACCACGTCGGTAGTCTGCAAATGAGTCCCTTTCTTTACTTTTATATGTGCAATCCAGCCTTGACTTCCCACTGTATTCTCCACGCGGAGGGGGGAGGCGGTCGCGGGTCCCAACGAGACTGCCACTTCGTCAGTTCACAGGGAGCCCGGTCATCATGTATTGGTTTCTAAAAGCACTTGTTTCATTGTTTCTGTGTGGGTGTGCGTGTGCGACAAATCTCTTCTTAATTGGGGGATCCTGGGCGCAATGGGGTAAGGTGCGCTTTTTCTCCTTATTATACCTCCATTTTTTAGGTCACGTAGGACAGGGACTCCGCCAGACGCGCATACCAAATATAATATACCATTTTAATCCCTCCAGTGTACTTTCTTTTTCCCTAATCCATTTCTTCTCTCTCTCTCTCTTTTTTTTTTTTA
>NW_021705527.1:0-2424 GCF_003719485.1 Trypanosoma conorhini | reverse complement strand
CGAAAAGAAAACGAAAGAAAAGGAAGAAGAGGGATGTAATATACTCCTCATTAACGTGGTATAACGCGGCCAGTGTGAAAAAAAAAGGAAAAGGAAAAGGAAAAGAAACTATATATCTACCTATATTTATTTACATTTCTATACACACAACTCCGTGCAAAGTGCAGCTTGAACGCGTTAGAATGATAAAAGTCAATTGATGTTTATACCTTTGCGACCTTCTTGTTGGTCGGTGTAGTACTCACATAACTTGGAGTAAGTGTTTATGCATCTGTCTGGATAACGACGGAAAAAAAAAAAGTTTTTAGCTACCGTGCTCAAAGGCGGAAAGGAAGCAAAGCTCTCCGAAGCGACGAAGATGAAAGTTTTGAGAGAATGGGAGGTGGAAAAAGCTGACGGAGCTGCGGGATTTGGCGTACGCCGATAAGTAGAGCACAACTCACGTTATGTGTTGTGTTGATTGCGGCTCGCAGATGAGTGCGGTAGAATATTTTGTTCAATTGCGTGTTTTTTATTTCCGTTTTTCTTTATTTATTGCCATTTTTCATGTTTTGTCTCTCCTTCTCATTCTCTCCTCCCCTCCTTCTGTTTCCATCCCTTTGTATGTATTTGTGTGCGTGTTGTTTTTGTTTTTGTTTTTGTGTGTTTTTGTTTCTTTCTTCTGGGGGCGTATTTCCACGAATGATCGATTTTTTTTCCTTTCCGTTGTTTTGTTTGCGTTGGTTTTTCGGTTATGTTTTGCCACCAACTTCTTCTCTGCTTCCTTGTTGTTGCTGCTGCCGCTGCTGCTGCAGGCCGCACTCCCGCCCACTCTCTCTCTCTCTCTGCGTGTGTGCGTGGTCCACCCCACCCGCTTCCCTACTCGGCGAGGTAAACCCTCCTGCGTCTTCCCCCATCGCCGCGACGGGAGGCGGGGGGAGTGGCGCGACGCACGCGCACGTAGTGGCGCCAGCCGCTTTTATACACACATGTGCGTGCGTCCGCCCCCTCCCAGCACCATCTATTACATATATATATATACATCTACCTATATCTATAACTTCGGGGCGGCTGCAGGCGAGTTTGCATTTAAACAAGAAACTCTCCTTCTCTTTTTCCTCCAAAGAAGGGGGGAAAACAAAAAAAAAGAAAGAATTGTACACAAACGAAAGAATTATAATCGGAGAGAGGGCACGTAAAAGCTGCAACGCCTAGAATTGGCTACTGCAATGGTGCGTAAAGAAAGTATGACCCGTGGTTATCTTTCAAGGCCTTTTTTTTATTTGTTTGTTTGTTTTTCTGGGAGGATGGAGAGGAAATAATGTCTCATTGTTTCCTTGGCTTTGTTTGTTTTTGTCTTCCTTTTTTTTGTTTTTGGTATTTCCAGCTGTACGGTGAAACAACCAGATACACACTCCTTTGGCTGCATATATTTCTATAGTAATTTTTCAGCCTATATATCAAGAAGTAAAAGGGAAAAAAAATAATAATAATAAAACAAATTTTATTCATCCTTTTCCCTCAGCTGTTGCTTTATTTTACCCTGTTGCAAAGTAATCCGCCTCATTTGCTCCTGTGGGGCGTTATTTTTGTGCTACCCGACTGCATAAGCTTTGGAGAGACAAAGGATACTTGTGGGGGATGGTGCTTCTTTCTTGTTGGTTCCACGTCATGTTTTTTTGTTGTTGTTCACTGTGTGGACCTCTGTCCCACCCCCTGCTAGCGTGGAGCCCACGTTCTTTGTTTTTTTTTGTCTCTTTTCCTTGAGAAGCCACTGCGGAACTTTTGGCGAATACAGGGGAAAAGGAGGAGAGGTGGGCGGGCTTGTTTCTTCACTATCTTCGTGCCTTTTGTGGCTTATTGTATATATATTTATATATATGCGGTGAGGAGATGTAGTTTGCTTCTCGTTTACTGCACGCCTCTGCAGCGACTTCTCCCTATGAGCGAGTGGCAACATGAATGTAGATGTAAACTTTCCCCCTTCTATTACTCCGCCTTCGCGACATACATACGTATAGGCATATATACATATATACGTATTTTTGTGCACTTCTTTGCCGTAATGTCGCCCCGCTGGTGTACGCCTCGGAGTCGCTACCAGACGGCAGGGAAATCGAGCCATCTTTGTTGGCATAAATACATAAATGCATGTATATGTAGAGCCGGAGTCTGGAAACCCTCTCCGCCCCGCTGCAGGAGTGTAGAGGGGAAATATCTCTCTTTTTGTGCAACATCATGTCCGTCGGGGTTGCCGTGAATAAGCGACAGTGCCGGTGATGTGTGCAACGCAACAGAAAATGGGGCAAACTTTAAATAAAAATGAAACAATAGTAACAGTTGTAAAAAAAAAATTTTTTATGAAGTTGGGGGGATTCTGAATATTCGCATGCCTTTTTTTTGCCGTATTCCATTTTTTCTCTTCTTTTCCCACCCCCTCCTTCC
>NW_021705384.1:1468-2931 GCF_003719485.1 Trypanosoma conorhini | reverse complement strand
TTTTGTTGTGTTCCCCCCTGAGTTCTGCTGGACTTTAACCTCTTTGTTTTTGGACAGGTTTTTTTGTTTTTGGGGTAACGCACTGCGGCCCACTTTTAGTTTGTGCGGCGTGTCCGCCGCTGTCACTGCGTGTCTCCGTGTTCTGTTTTCCCCCACCGCTGCTGCTTGTGTTGCTGTCACGCCGCCATTCCCTTTCCTCCTCCTCCTTCCCGCTAGAGGCACCGGCAGCCAACGACGACGACGAAGACAGCTCTTCTTTTGCTCTCCGCTGCGGCGGCGCGGGAGTAACGGGGTGTGCGGCCGCCGCCTTTTGCGCCCGCTGCGGCGGGAGAGAAGAGACGGTGCTTGCGTGGGGCGTGTGTCTCACTGCGAGTGTGCGGGGCGCTGCTTCTTTGAAGCCTGCGGTGCGGTGCGGTGCCGATCGGCGAGGGCGAAGCAGCGGCTGACTGTGCGGCGGGTTTTGGGCCCGCCTCGTCCCTCTCCCGCTGCGGCTGTGCGGCTGGCGTCTTCGCCGTGTTTCTTTGCCCTCGCATGACGGGGGAAATGCGGCGCCCCAACTGCTGCTCGTCTGCCGTGTGATGGCGGCGGCTGCTGCTGCCTCCTTCCGTGGCCGTGAGGGGAAAGTAAGGGACACGCCGAGAAGGAGAGTGGACTGTGGCTCGCTCTCTTTCCTTGCGTGTGCCGCCTCATTTGTGTCGCTGTGGGTCCAATTCCAGTGCGTGTGTTTGTGGCCGGCGGGGCGCGTGTTCGCGCTGGGTGTCTTTTGCCGGCCGCGAGTTTTGTGCAGCCAGTTTCTGCGGCTGCGCTCCGCTGCTCTTCTCTGCTCCGTCGTGGGTGACTGCCGGCGCCGCGTGTCTTTGTTGCGTGTGCGCGTTCTGCCGCGTGGACGCATTGGGCCGCTGCCGCCTTTTTCTTCCTCCTCTCTGCGCTCGCTCTCTCCGCCGCACCCTTCGCTTCCTCCACCTCATTCTCTTGTTTATTGCTTCCTTCCCGCAGCCCCGCAGCCCACTGCGACTCTACTGCCACTATTTTTACTGATGCCGACGCTGCCGACGCTGCGGCGCCGTGCGGGGTGCGCCCTGGCGCTCCTCGCGCTGCTCTGCGGCTTATGCTGCTGCGCCTCCGTCGGCGACACGGCGGCGACTGCGACTGAGGCGACGGTGGAAGTGTCATGTTCGAACACCGGCAATAAGTTAAGTTGGCGCTTTCCCGGCGAGGCTGCCTGGACGCCGTGCAGGAGTTCTGAGATGGGGGAACGAAACGTGGACTGTTTGCACTTGTGCAGGGACGCCGAAGAGCAGTACCAGGTTTGGCGGTGTGCCACGGCGTGTGCTGGAGCCAACGAGAGCGCTGTTGCGTTCACGATGAAATATTCTCTTTTTGAAGGAGAGCGCGGGTTTTGCAGGGAATTGCCGACGTCAAGCGCTGCCGCTGCCGCCGCCCTCTCTGAGAAGCCAGACATT
>NW_021705384.1:0-950 GCF_003719485.1 Trypanosoma conorhini | reverse complement strand
CCGTGCAGGAGTTTTGAGATGGGGGAACGAAACGTGGACTGTTGCACTTGTGCAGGGACGCCGAAGAGCAGTTCGAGGAGTGGCGGTGTGCCACGGCGTGTGCTGGAGCCAACGAGAGCGCTGTTGCGTTCACGATGAAATATTCTCTTTTTGAAGGAGAGCGCGGGTTTTGCAGGGAATTGCCGACGTCAAGCACTACCGCTGCCGCCGCTCTCTGAGAAGCCAGACATTTGCCGGCGACCGTCCGCGGAGCCGGTGTTGCCGGAAGTCACCGCCGCCGGAAAACCTCCTGGCGGCGGCGGAGCGCAGCCGCCAGCGGCATCTGCAGCGGGCACCCCGGCGGCCGAAGGTGCGGGCAGCGCTGAACACCGCGCAGACGCAGCCGCCACAGTCGGGAGCCCGGACTCTTCCAGCCCCCCGCCCACGGACGCTGCGCCCGAGGGAGGGAGCGGTGGCCCGGCCGCCCCCCGGGACTGGACCACGTTTATCAGCGACGCCGAAATGATGTTGCGGAAGAATGCAGATGGTGGCGCCGTTGTGCGTGGGACTGCGGCTCCCTTGCTGCTGCTGCTGCTGCTGCTGGGGATGTGGGGCGCCGGGGCGCTTGCCTGAGCGGCAGAATGCAGCGGGGGTTGAGAGGCCGAGGAGGGACACACCCACACGCGCGGCCCAAAAATAATTCATCGCTGTTCGTGAGGACTTTTTTTTGTTGTGCTCAATCAATTGTTTCTTTTTCTTCTTTTGCTCTGGCGTGTAGACCCGTCCTTCGGGGCCAGGCTTGCATGCACCCTTTTTTCTTTTCGTCACTCTACTGCTTACGCTTCACTGCCGGAATTCGGCGTAGTGTCGCTGCCGCTGCGCCCCCACACAAACACGCGAGCGACGGCACTCTGCCACCGTGGCGTGCCGGTGAAAAGGGGGCGGGGCGCGAGGGGAGCAGCGGCAGCGAC
>NW_021705530.1:0-2419 GCF_003719485.1 Trypanosoma conorhini | reverse complement strand
GTTTTCTTCCGATTCGGGCCTTCCCTTTTTAGTATGAGTCGTTTGCTCTCGTATTGCCAGCCAAGGAGTCTAACACGTCTATTTTCCCACGTTTCAGAGGCTTGTGTGAGAACTGAGGAAGCGCTGCAGCCGGCCAAACGCCGGGTGCTGCCTCGTCGTCATCGGAAACTTCATATGCTAACGGTTCGTGAGGAAAATGAGGAGGGACTTCGTGACTTTTTGCCCCCGAAACCTGCGGTTCCGGCAGGGTGGAAGCTGGAACATGTTATAGGCAGCAACAGTTTTGATCTCCGAAAAACGGTCGAGATTCGCGATTGTGGTAAAGAAGATCTACATGTTCTGGCAATGATGGAGCTGAAGGAATACGAGGGAACATACCGTATGGACAACGGAGAACGCGAGGAAGAAGAATATTTGTTTTTTACATTGTTCATTCAGAAGCATCGCTTTCAGGGTGCTTTAGAGTTTGGATTAACTTCCATAGACATGGAGCTGGTGATGGATTCATTGGCGATTCACAGCAACAGGGATGAGCTGGATGATGCTTATGGCGCGCTTTCAGCCGGGGCGAACAGGAATAGTTTATCCGTGAAGGGTAGTGAAAAGAGTAACCTTTTCTGTCGACGCTGCAGGGATGCTCGATATCGTGGACCGATGATGAGTGAGTTGGATGATGACTTCTCTGACGAAATATTGGACTATCTCGATGAGCGGGGCGTGAACAATGGGTTTGCCGAATACATGATGGCTCAGGCACACTTTTTTGAGCAAGAGGAGTACATCAATTGGCTACGACTTCTGAGGCAATTTGCCCAATAATCCTGTTTTTTTTTACTAAGAAGCTTGAAACAAGGAACGGTAAGAATAAAATCGCAAGGAATTGACTGGTGAGTTATGAAATGACTACATATATATATATATATATATATTGTCCTTTTTTCTTATTGCTTCTTACTATGTTTCTTAACGGGAGATGCGAGTTATTTGTTTCTGAAGCCATACACATACAGAAATATACACAAAAATAAATACATAAATAAATAACAACAACACTCAGTATGCTTTTTCACAGTCGTGTCTATCGTAGCTATCAAAGAGGCGGATGGTGTCCTGGGTCAAAACACCAAAAACATATGACCATGAATCCGACATTGTATTTGTACCGATTTCCCGGGCCACGGGGGCCGGGGCCATATACAATGAAATATTGGTGGACCCTAGGATGTTTTCCAACTGGCAGAGAAACACCATTTCGTTTGCAGGAATTTTTGTTAACTTACCAGCAGGAGCATGTACCGATTGAGGTGGAGGAGTGGCTTTGTTGCTTTGTGAAAGATCCACTGGCGGAGCTCCGGAATGCTTGCAAAGATTTGTTTGATGCAGCTGAGGCGTGTCCAGAAAAGGAGTCTACGCGTGGATATAGAGCAATTCAACCAAGTGTGATGCCTTTACTAGCGCCAATGAAGAAATTTGAGAAGCAACTTGGTATTAGAATTTCTCCTACTGGACTTCGTGCGGTGGTGTCTAGTAAAGTGTTAAAGGAACGTTTCTTAGATGACCTATTTGAATACAAGGAATTGATTGAGAAAGAAGGGAGTACACCACATCGCCGTTTGGCTAGAAGTAATCTAGAGCAATTGCTGCCTGAAGAAGAGACAGACAACTCTTCCTTGTCTACACAGCATATCGACCCAGTGGTTCCGGAGTTGGGTAACTTTGTGGGTGCTGTCGCTTCCCCTCCAGATACTACTGCTGCTGATGAAAAGAAATTGATTCATTTGCTAACAACTGTTTCAGAAGGTTGTGTTAGTTGTGGCCACTACGATGACGCAAGTTCAATGTTGGCTGGCGCACTGATGTTTTGTCATGACGCAGATGCAAAAGCTGTTATTCATGCAAATTTGGCTATTACCTTGTTACTGAATGGTGATTTTAGGCAGGCAGAATATAATGGAAGAGAGGCGGCGCTTCTGCAACCCAAGGCAAAATCTCTTTCCTCTGCAGGTGCTAGGGGTTACGCAGCATGGGCTGCTGCTGTCGCATATCAAGATGATTTTGAGAAGGCGGAACGAATCATAAATGATGCACTTGCTTTGCATTCAACTAATGAAGAAATTAAAAGCATGGCGGTGCAGCTTCGAAAATTGCGTGCAGCACAAGCATCTTTATCTTCTAGTGGAGAAGTTCCAGAATCGTTGAGGGGTAGCAGGTATTATTTGCCGTCACAGCAGTCAAGAGCGCTTGCTAAGGGAAATGGCAAGGCGTTTGATAATGAATTTGATTGGGCATTGTTTAAGAATAAACTATACCCAAGCAAAATGAATCCAAACACAAACGAAATGGGTTCTGTTTTCCGTCGTGTGGGTGACATGGGACTGTTTATTTCAGGTTCAAGAACCATGGAACGACTATAGCATTG
>NW_021705528.1:0-2423 GCF_003719485.1 Trypanosoma conorhini | reverse complement strand
AAAAAACATACGGGGGACATGCATGAAAAATGGGCCATAATTTTGAACGCCCCTCCGAAAACCCAATTTTCTCGTAAAATAAGGTCCTTTTTTGAACAAACAAGTAACATAAAACAATAAAATAAAGACCATTCACAACACCCATACAAAGCAACTGTACAGCAACCAACAAAGTAATAGCAACAACACAACAACTACCCCGCCTAATACCCTCTGTAGAGAGATAATATTTAATATAATATAATAAGATATATTTTAATGAATATAATAAGAATAATAAAATCTATTTCTACATGTGTCTTGCTTATCATGTTACCGTTCATATCACATAATTATATCTACCATTTAAATAACTAAATAACCATAATAATAAATTCAATACACCTAAACAACCCCATTTTCTCTATATTACACCAACCCCAATCGAACTCCCTCTTTTTGACAAAACCCCAAAAATGGCCAAAAAACATACGGGGGACATGCATGAAAAATGGGCCATAATTTTGAACGCCCCTCCAAAAACCCAATTTTTCCGATTCCTAGGGTCCTATTTCCGGATTTTAGTAACACAAATATTCACTCCACCCGACACCCAATTTTCTGCTCTCCACTATTTTATATCCAAACTACCACCCGCCAAATACCGTTAAGTTAAATTACCAAAATTAAATATAATTATTTATTAAATTGAATATGTAACTATGAATAACTCTATGCCACTCCCACTTTTATCTTGTTCTTTGTTGGATTTATGTATAGATATTTTCAAGAGTATATTCAAGAATCATTAAATTATCACAAATAAATTAACCTGAATCTGTTACCACGTACTCAATACTAAAACACCACGTACCCCATCCAGATAAATAACCAAATAACCAAAAGAATAAAATAGTCCACATAAATCTCGATAACCAAATATACAACACCCCAAGATACCCCAATTCCTCTATATTACACCAACCCCAATCGAACTCCCTATTTTTGACAAAACCCCAAAAATGGCCAAAAAACATACGGGGGACATGCATGATTTTGGGCCTATAATTTTGAACGCCCCTCCGAAAACCCAATTTTCTGGATTTCCAGGAGCATCTTTTACCGGATTAACACCCATAAAATACCCCACCTAACTACACAACATCCACACAGCTACATCGATTAACACACCACCAACCAAACAACAGATAAACAAACCACCCCTACAAGTATCCAAAGTAATAAATTTATTATAATATAATAATACTATTGAAATAATACATGAATAAATCGTAATTTCTATTTCTCATTGCACATATAGAATTTGTGTGATATTTCATAGATAACTTCATAACATATACACCAATATAATACCATAATAAATAAATTATTATAGCTATGCTATACGCCGCCCCACAATACCCCAATTCCTCTATATTACACCAACCCCAATCGAACTCCCATTTTCTGACAAAACCCAAAAATAGGCCAAAAAACATACGGGGGACATGCATGAAAAATGGGCCATAATTTTGAACGCCCCTCCGAAAACCCAATTTTTCCGTAATTTAGGGTCTCCGTTAAACAAACATAAAACAAACATAACCAGCCTACACCCACCACCCCATATAGACACAATACAATAATATCCAATCCAACAAACCCAAACAAGTTACCAAATGAAATATTTAAATATTATAATATTCACTTAATGAAAATATCAAGAATTATCACATCATCTCACAACCTATATTGTCTTGTGTTGTTTATTATATAATATATGTAAATTAAATAAAATAAATACTCTTCAATAAATAATCATAAATTCTATACCCTCTACACCCATACATCTACAAAATAAATAAAACAATCGCAAGAACACAACCCATCCAAATAAACCCATCCAATATAACTAAACATCAACATGTATATATAACTATTTTAAAAAATAAATTCAATACACCTAAACAACCCCATTTTCTCTATATTACACCAACCCCAATCGAACTCCCTATTTTTGACAAAACCCCAAAAATGGCCAAAAAACATACGGGGGACATGCATGAAAAATGGGCCATAATTTTGAACGCCCCTCCGAAAACCCAATTTTCTCGTAAAATAAGGTCCTTTTTTGAACAAACAAGTAACATAAAACAATAAAATAAAGACCATTCACAACACCCATACAAAGCAACTGTACAGCAACCAACAAAGTAATAGCAACAACACAACAACTACCCCGCCTAATACCCTCTGTAGAGAGATAATATTTAATATAATATAATAAGATATATTTTAATGAATATAATAAGAATAATAAAATCTATTTCTACATGTGTCTTGCTTATCATGTTACCGTTCATATCACATAATTATATCTACCATTTAATAACTAAATAACCATAATAATAAATTCAATACACCTAAACAACCCCATTTTCTCT
>NW_021705465.1:1655-2648 GCF_003719485.1 Trypanosoma conorhini | reverse complement strand
GAAGAGTTCGCCGGTTCTGCGTCCGCCGCGGGGTCTGCCGTGGAATCCTCCGCGGAGGACCTCGCCGTCCTCTTCGCGCATCCGTGGGCGGCTGCCGGCGCTGCCTGCGTCGCAGTCGCGGCGGCGCTGCTCTAGGCGTAGGCAGACGTCTTTTGTTTTTGTGCCGGTCGGGAGGCAAGGCGCGGTGCCCGGCGCCAGGAGGAGACTGCGGGACACCAGCGAGGCGCACAGCATGCGCCGTGGCCTGCACACCTCTGCACCGCCTCCGGTTGGTGTATTAGGTGTGGGCACTCTGGGTCGCTTGTATTTTTTGATTTGATGCTTCGCCTTTGTGAAGTAATTTCTTGTAATGGGGTGATATAGTATGTGTGAAGAAAAGCGCGCACTCAGATGGGGCGTAGGGAATGCTAGCGTATATGGTTTAAACTCCTCCGTTTTTCCTTTTTTTTCTTTTATTCTTTAGCTGACCAATAATACCGCAGAGGAAGGCAGCGGTTACATGTTTGTTTGTTTATTTTTTATCGTTTTTTCTTCTCATCATGAAGCCCTGTCGTCACACTGTGCGCACGGGGGTGCAGTGGTTGTGGGCCCCACTGAAGATTGCCACTTCGTCAGTTTTCAGCAGGCCCGGCCATTGCGGAGTGCCTTGTGAATTTGTTTGCGGATGCGCTTGCCAGTTAGCCATGCAACTCACTTGCACTGGTGTGTTGGGCGCCGTGAGCCAGACCGTTTCATTTTTCTTCTTTTTCCCCTCCTCCTCCTCCTCCTACTCCTCCGTGCAGGCAGACATGGCAAGGCCTCGTTCAGGCGCTTGCCCTGCCCATTGCTTTTAATGCTCGGCGCCTTGGCAGGGCTGCCGGTCGTGGCGGACTCCGCTGTGGGTTATGGGGCATTGCGTGGCCTTCAATAGCGTGTCTTGATCGCAGGCCGCGATTAGGCGGAAAAAGAACTGCCTCGCCCGGGAAACGAGGGCCACGGCGGCGTGTGTGTTCC
>NW_021705465.1:0-1439 GCF_003719485.1 Trypanosoma conorhini | reverse complement strand
CTCATCATGAAGCCCTGTCGTCACACTGTGCGCACGGGGGTGCAGTGGTTGTGGGCCCCACTGAAGATTGCCACTTCGTCAGTTTTCAGCAGGCCCGGCCATTGCGGAGTGCCTTGTGAATTTGTTTGCGGATGCGCTTGCCAGTTAGCCATGCAACTCACTTGCACTGGTGTGTCGGGCGCCGTGAGCCAGACCGTTTCATTTTTCTTCTTTTTTCCCCTCCTCCTCCTCCTCCTACTCCTCCGTGCAGGCAGACATGGCAAGGCCTCGTTCAGGCGCTTGCCCTGCCCATTGCTTTTAATGCTCGGCGCCTTGGCAGGGCTGCCGGTCGTGGCGGACTCCGCTGTGGGTTATGGGGCATTGCGTGGCCTTCAATAGCGTGTCTTGATCGCAGGCCGCGATAGGCGGAAAAGAACTGCCTCGCCCGGGAAACGAGGGCCACGGCGGCGTGTGTGTTCCGTCGCCGTCAATTTGGCGTGGCTGTGAGGATGCTGGTGGAGGTGGTGGCGGTGCCGCCTTCGCCCGCAAGGGACGAGGCCTCGGCCCGCAGTGGTGCGCGTACGGCGCATGGAGGACTCTCTCTCTCTCTCTTGTTCTCCTTGTGTGTAGATGCGTGCTGTGTCGCGCTCGCCGCGTGACGGGAGCCTGCGTGCCGGCCCTCCTCCCCTTTTCTCCGCCTATTCTGCATGTAGTTGCTGTTGGTTGTTTTTTTTTTTGCTTTTGCTCTTTTGCTTTTTGGACGCTGGTAGACCGCGCAAGCCACAGCAGCACAAGCAACCTCCACAACAGACCGCAAGGATACCATGCCCGTCGCCAGCCTCAGCCGCCTCGCCCTGGCCCTGGCCCTCGTGTGCGCCCTGATGTGCCTCCAGCTGGTGGCCGCACAGGGACTTGGGGAAGCCGCCGCGAAGAGTTCGCGTCCGCCGCGAAGAGTTCTGCGTCCGCCGCGGGGTCTGCCGTGGAATCCTCCGCGGAGGACCTCGCCGTCCTCTTCGCGCATCCGTGGGCGGCTGCCGGCGCTGCCTGCGTCGCAGTCGCGGCGGCGCTGCTCTAGGCGTAGGCAGACGTCTTTTGTTTTTGTGCCGGTCGGGAGGCAAGGCGCGGTGCCCGGCGCCAGGAGGAGACTGCGGGACACCAGCGAGGCGCACAGCATGCGCCGTGGCCTGCACACCTCTGCACCGCCTCCGGTTGGTGTATTAGGTGTGGGCACTCTGGGTCGCTTGTATTTTTTGATTTGATGCTTCGCCTTTGTGAAGTAATTTCTTGTAATGGGGTGATATAGTATGTGTGAAGAAAAGCGCGCACCCAGATGGGGCGTAGGGAATGCTAGCGTATATGGTTTAAACTCCTCCGTTTTTCTTTTTTTCTTTTATTCTTTAGCTGACCAATAATACCGCAGAGGAAGGCAGCGGTTACATGTTTGTTTGTTTATTTTTTAT
>NW_021705526.1:0-2427 GCF_003719485.1 Trypanosoma conorhini | reverse complement strand
AGGGCCGAAGAGGAAGCAGAGGCCAAACGCAGGGCCGAAGAGGAAGCAGAGGCCAAACGCAGGGCTGATGCGAGTACACTCAAACCAGTGGAGGGTGTTAAGGCGGAGTTGCGGGATAATATTCTGAATGGTGGTCGTGTTGCTGGTAATGATGGCCTGCCGAGGTTTTTTTAGGGGGTAATTTGGACAAAGCATCCCCTCATTTCGAGGAGGAGAAGCTTTCGGACGTGCAAAAGTGTATTTTTAATTGCTGTGACTCCATGCTACTTGGATGGTTTGCCGAAGCTGCCCTTGTGTCTCGTGACGCGGGCGGTGGCGCTACTACCACTGACGCTGTAACTGGCGTTCAGCGGCTCGCTGCGACTGAGGCGGATGCGCATAGGAGAGAAAGAGAAGAGTGTCGGGCCGAAGTGACGAGGGAGGCTGCGCAACTCCCTCTAGTGGAGGCGGGGTGCACCCTTGTTGCGGAGAACGTGCGGCCTGTTGTGGCGGCAGCAACGCCCGTGGGAGAGTCGGAACACGCTTTGAGTGACGCAGAACCGGCTGCAGCCGAGCTGGAGGGCCCCTCCCAGGCGCAGCCGTCCCCGAGCGCTGTGGCCGACGTCGTCTTGGATCCCACGTTTGCAGAAGTGTCGCGGCCCTGCTCCGCGCCTGGCGCCAAGAAGGGCGGCGATAGCAGTGCCGCCATGACGGAGGCTGCCACGGCGTATCTGTTGGAGCGGGCAGGCGCGGCTATAGAGGCGATGGGGGAGGCCGGGGACTTGTCATACTCAACGCTAGAGGTAAAACTGCGGCGTGGTTTACTGGAGGCCGTCTCCACCCCCGTCTCTCGCCCCGGTGAAGTGACGGAGGAGTGGCGTGCCGGTCTTTGGGCCTTGGCGGAGCGCGTCGCCGCCGACTTCATCTTTTTTGCGTCCAAGCAAAAGCTACGGGGCGTGGATGAGAGCATCTGGCACGGCGAGGCGTTCCTCACGCCGGAGGAGGTCGCGGCCCGCGCCCTCGCCGCCGTCACGCCGCGGCGCTGCTTTGAGGACCTGCAGCCGAGCGACTTACGCTTCCTGGTTCACCACTACGTGGAACTGGCCCGCAATGGCACACTCAACGAGGACGTGTACAGGGAGGCGCGGCTGTGCGAGAATCTCTTTGAGCGACGCGACGAGAATGTCGCCTCCACGTTGCCGCCGCCGGTCTGCCGCGGTGGCAGTGCGAGAAAAATTGGCGCTAGTAGTGGTGGGCGAAGTGCTCTTGCCGTGAACCAACGCCGTGCGGGGCTAACGCAGTTGGTTCTCGGGCATGCTTTGGACAACCTGCTGGAGGACACGGTTGCAGACACCGCGAGGTGGGTGGCCTCCCTTGTGGCAACGTAGTCCGTTTGCAGAGATGCAGGCGGGAAGAGGATGAAAAACAAGAGAAAAAAAAGAGGAGCATCAGTAAAAGCAAAGGGTGGAAGTGGGAGAGGGGGATAAAAGAATTTAAACTGGCGATGCTGTTTGCTGCGGCTATTATGCAAGCAATCACACATTATACATACGCTCTCTCTCTCTCTCTATCACTTGCCCTTATTTTTATTTTTCTTTTTTTCTTTTTGCGTTGCTTATTCGTGCTGCTCTTGGGGGGGTGGGGCGCCGCAGGAACACCGTGGCGGGTGGCATCTTGACGTATAGACAACAGAATCAACGAAAGTTACGAAAGCTCTCGGCACTCGCTCTCTCTCTATCCCTCTCCCTCTCTGTGTGCGTCTGTGTGGCTGCTGCGGATTCTTCCTGCTGAGACTTTTTTTTTGATGTTTGTTTGTCTGTCTGGGGGAGAGTGTGTGTGCGTGTGTGTCTGTTTCTCTTCTGTTCTCTTGCGCTGCTTCTTGCTAGGGGCACGGAAAGGGCAATGGACCCGTTCGCATTTCTTGTGCAGGGCCTGGAGAAGCCCGTACGTGTGGGCACCATAAGCGACGAGACGGTGGCCGGCACGCTATTGGCGGTGGACGACCATTGCAATGTGATGCTGCGGGACTGGGGCGTCGTGGGCGCAGGCGGCAAAGCCGTGCAGGGGCCTGCGTCGTCGTCGTCGTCGCTGGTGGCGCCCATTCGCTTTATCCGTGGCGCGCAAATCAAGACCATCACTCTCGTACAGTAGTGCGTGGGGAAGGGAGGGAGCGAGGGCCAAAAGGCTTGGCGCGGCTGTTGGGCACCGAAGGCGACGCGGCACGATGAGGGAGATTGGGAGGGGGAAAGCATGAAGGAACGTGGACGGCGCCACCAGAGGCGTCGTTGGCAAACGCGTCCCCTGCGAGAATTGGCTTCCACTGGAGCCGGTGTTACTGCGACGGGGGGGGGGGGCGTTGGCAGTGGCAGTGGCGTTTGTGCGTGTGTGTTTGTTTGCCGTTATCCATTGTTTTTTCTTTCCCTCACTCCTTTGTTGTTGATGTTGTTT
>NW_021705525.1:0-2437 GCF_003719485.1 Trypanosoma conorhini | reverse complement strand
GATATATTTTCGCTCCACCCCAATACGTCCCCCTCATTGTCCACGCAGACGCCCACTTTTCATTGGCGGCACCTCAGCGTGCCGTCGCCCCGCCCACCCGCCGCCTCCTTTGCGCGGCGCACGAAGAACCGTCCGCTCTGCGCGTCTCAGGGCGGGAGCAGCCGACAGCCGCGAGTGGCGCCCGCCCCTCCGTGGGGAGAGTGGGCGAAGCAAAGCAAGAAAAAAGTATTTAGAAAATAAAAAAAGAAGAGAATTATTCCCGGCGTTCAACCCAACGGGAGAACTCGCACATGACCGGGAGGCAAAGACGATCCGCAGCGGATCAGCAATTAACTTAGAGGGGACGCACACGCGTTCCCTCTGCGTGCCGCGGCCCAGCGACGCCACCGCCGCTCAGCACAGCGCGGAGAGGCCCCACAGCGCAAGCAGAAGCAGCGAGAGCACCACAGACACACTCCCACGCGCAGTGCCGTCGCCGCCGCCAGCCTCCCTCTGCACTGTGCCCGCAGCCTCTTTTGCGAGTGAGGCGGAGGCGTTGTTTAGGCCCGGCGCCGGAGCACCGCGCGGCACAGACGCATCCCCCGCAGAACTCCCAGCCGCGTCGGTCGTCGCGGGGCCAGTGCCGGCTGCCCCTGACGGCCCCTCCGTCACGCCGCCAGCTGCTGCGGCCTCGTCGTGTGCAGAGCTCGTCGGGTCACTGGCGGCGGATGCGGCGGTGCGAAGCGATTGCTCCGGTCCCGGCGCCGCCACGCTGGCCTCCTCCTCCTTCACCTGCAGAGCGGCAACCTCATCGGCGTTGAAGCAGCGGCTGTACAGCAAGACGTTCTTCACCGTCACGTGGAACTCTGCGTTTACTTCGCCGTACCTGTACTCCCCAACGAGGATGTGCGAGACCCTCTCCGGCGGCCTCCCCAGCGGAGTTTCTTCAGGCTCAAACTCAGACTCAGGCAAAGCAACAAAACCAGCAAAGGGAGGTTTCTCCTCCAAACTCCCCACAAGCTGCCCGTCGACGTATGCCGAGCCCGTGCCATTTTCCACCGTGAGCACCACTCGGTACGTCTTCCCCTCCTCCCACGCCAGTGTTTGTGCGTTTCCTCTTTCTCCTCCGAACTCCGTCCTCCAGCGCTTCTGCTCGTCGTACCACAGCCCCAGATGCATTCCAGCCTCCGCTGTCCTCACGCCCAGCAGTGGGGTGGCGCTCTGTGGCGCCTTGTTGATGGTCACCATCGCCACAAGAGTCACCTCTTCGCCCACAGAACTGCGCCCTGGGCCACGCTCGGCTCCGCCCACCGGCCACACAATCTTTGCACCACGCCCCGCCAGCTCAAAGCCATTGGCAACCTTCGTTGCCCCATTCGACACCGTGGCGCCCACCCCAAGGTACTCGTCCTTCCAGTGGGTGTTGTTGCCATTGTTCGACAAAAACCCAACCAGCCCGTCCGTTGGCATAGCACCGACGCAGGCAGCAGCGGGTTCTGCGGCGCCCTTCGCAGCAGAGCGGGTGGTGGCGACGGAGCTGCAGAGCTTTGCGACTCTGGCGTCCACGTCCTTCCAAGTTTGCAGCACAGTCTTGATGCGCCGCAGCTGCTGCGAGAGGCGCGCAAAAACAAGACTGTCTGAGCTTCCACTCCCACCCACCCTCGAGTAGAGGGCAAACAACTCATCTCTTGTGTACAGCAGCGAGCTGAAGGGGGCGTGGTCCGCCTCATCCGCAGGCATTGGCCCAACATCTTGGGTCCGAGCACCGTCGGAGAGCCACAGGTGGAGTACGTGGTGCGTTTGGCGCCCAACACTATGGGCCGACATTTCCGTGGTGTACAGCAGCACACTCCTGCCAGCGATGGTTGCAGTCATGAGGGCGTCAGGAGATTCGAGCAGAGGCAATGCGTGTGCGTCGCCCAACAGGCGTGCGAAGGGCCCGGCAGCCTCGTTCCACGTCTTCCCCTCGTCACCGGATTCGAAGATCCTGCGCCGCCACTGAGAAAATCCGGAGGTGGCCATGAAGAGTTTCCCCTCCCACTCGAGAAGCGTGGCAGAGTTACAGTCCTCAGCAACCACAGGCGCCGCACGAAGCCTCCAGCTGCCCCCATTGTCCTCGGAGTACATGACGGTGCAGGCACGCCTGCCTGTTCCGTCGGTGGTAAATCCCGCAAGAGGGAAGAGAACCGTTGCGGCCCCAACCGCGACGCCTCTGGACATACTCGCGGGTCCCAGCACCTTCCACGACCGCTGCTGCATCTGTCCGGCAAGCACGGAATCCAACAGCCGGGGAGCCCCCCACGAGACTCGCTGCTCTCCCCGCTCTTCGCCGGATCTCTGAACCTCACCAACAATCAACGCAAGGCCCCACCCAGGATCGCTCTGCAAAGAAGACGGTGTGGCCACTCTTCTTTTTTGCAGAAGCAGATGTATTTTATTGTCCTTCCCCACGGCCTTG
>NW_021705523.1:0-2448 GCF_003719485.1 Trypanosoma conorhini | reverse complement strand
TCTCATTGGCATCAAAAATGTAACGTGGATCGGTCCACCTCAGTCATGCGTTTGTTGACCATCTTCCAGTAGTTTGTTTGCTCCGCTGCAGACTTATCACGCGTCCTCCAGGCACACATCGCCTTCACATCAAGCTCGTCAGGACAATCCATAACGATCATTTCGGCCTTCTTTTGCTTCGCCCATCCTTTGAAGTTATCTTCGTTCGGTGAGGACAACACAATGACGCCCCACGTGTCAGAGGGCGGGTAATCCCACGACGGTTCATAACCCTTTTTATCCACGTCGTAGATAACATACCCTTTCAGTTTACGCTGCCACACCAAATATTTCATAAGGCCGGTGATATTGAGCCCACCCCCGTGTGATGTCACCGTTTTCTTTTATTTGTCAAACACGAAGGCCACATCTCCACCAAAGCAGTAGACAACCACTTGGAGCCTCTTAAAGTCGTAGTGGAGCAACCTGTAAGGGAGGTATGAGCCAGCGTTCATAGATTTCCCGATACCCGGTGTTCCAATCAAGAGACGCCGCCTCAAATCAAACGCGTCCAGATCATCGGTGCCGAAGTCTCCCTCTAGATCGCCCTGGACGATCCTCCACACACGATCCACCTCACGGTTGACGTAGCCATCAGCAATGTCCTCTCCCTGCCTCAGTGAGTAAGGTCATTTGTGCTCGGACGAGAGAATCACCAGCCTTGGGCGCGGTGAAATAAATTGCCCCGCATCTTCCACCGGCAAAAGAGTAATGCCATCCCGCGTGTAATCCCACAGCTGGGCCGGTGGTTGGCCCTCACGCACCTCCATTCGCACCACCATCGCATCCCCTTCGCCCTCGGGAAATCCCAATACGTGACTGCATTTCGCGTTGTACACCGAGTGGTAGAATCCCTCCGGTAACGGTTGGCTAGCAATTTCATCTATCCTTTTTGCCCTTTGTTCCTCCCGCCCTTTCTTTTCTTCCACTTTATCACTTGCCTTTTCGTTTGCCTCCGCCGCAGCAAGGGCTGCGTCGAGTTTTGCCCATGAAACATTGGAGACGATCTCCTTCTGTTCAAAATCCTTCCAGCGTTGGAGAGTGCCCACTCTATGTTCCATTAGCCTGCGTGCGTCCTCCAGGAACTGATACTCTGGTAAGCTTAGAATGTCCCCGCGAAGCTCAGGGTCTGCGACGTACCGCGCAGGCCTACGCGCAAACACCCCCATCATTACATTGCGACCTTCAAGCACAAAATCGGGATCAACGTACTTCCTGATGAAGTCGTTTAGCGTCATTCTCTCAATGCCGGGCTCGCTCCCCAACTGTACATCTTCGACGCTGGTGGTAAGTGTCCACTGCTGTTTACGTCCCTGCTCCCTCCCTTGGCCCTGTGCGACCTGCGCGCCACCGCCGGACACGCGGCGCTTTTCCATCAGAAGAAACGATGGGTGGAGGACCCCGCGCACACCGCCGGCGGGCGGCCAACGGGCACACGCGTCGCCGACGCACAGTTGCGGCTGCGGAATGCTGCGCACCCCACGCGGCCGCACCACCGCCGCTTGCCGCGGACTCAGCCCCCCGCGCCGCGACCGCCCACTCGGCACCCGGCGGCGGAATCGTGCAGCTGCCGAGTTGCAGTCGCTGCAGCTCACCCGCGCCCAGCACGCGGATGTACAGCAGGACGTTCGCCACCGTCACGTTGGGGCTGCCCACAGCCGAGTGCGTGCCATCCATGCCGAAAAAGAAGTGCGTTATCCGGTGTGAGTTGAACAGAGCGCCACTGCACTTCTTTCTGTAAATCTTCTGCCCACCAACGTACAAAGACCAATCGTCCCAATCCATTTGCAGCGCCAGTTGAACTGCCGTGTTTGCCTCCCACGCCTCAGCATGCTCCTCGGCATCGGCATTATGAAGTTTGGTTTTCCACTTCCTCTTGCTCGTGTACGACAGGCCAAAGAGCACAGTGTTGGCTGCGCCATCCATCCTCACGCCCAGCAGAGGAGTGTCTTCCTTCTCCGGCACCGCGTGGATGGTCACCGTCGCCGCGAGAGCGAACTTGTTGTTCGCAAAGTAGTACGGCTGGTTCTGCCCCAGTTTCCCCACGGGCCACTCCGCCCCGGCGCCGCTGAACGTCACACCCCCCGCCGCGCTCGACGCTGCCCCGTGAACAGTTGCATTCACGCCGCGGTACTCGTCCTTCCACGCGGTCCGGTCCAGCGTGCCGGCCAAAAAGCCAAGCAGCCCCTCAGTGAGGAGGGGAACGTAACTCGCGCCCAACGTCCCCTGCGGGTTGCCATTGCCAGTGCATCGCTGTAAAGCCTCGTCCAACGCCGTCCACCTCCCCACCACAGACTTTACCTGCTCCAGCTGCTCCGTCAAGCGCACAGACACAACACTGTACGACTCCTCGCCCGCCTGCTTCCTCTTTTCGTATACCGAAAACAACTCCCCCTGCTTGTCACTTTT